>NW_028168533.1:0-265038 GCF_964237585.1 Gallinula chloropus | reverse complement strand
GACCCAAATAGAGAGGGGCTGCTTGTGGGCCCCCTGGGGGGCTTTCAGGCCAGCTAGGTCTTTGGCTGCTGGCCCCTTTCGTTTGGGAGCTATTGCTGGACGTTTGGCATGTTGGCCCGAGAGTGCTTTTCGGGCTGCGAACTGCAACCTTGCAGGTACCTCCAAGGTACCCTGCCCAGCGAAAGCCCCCAGACCCAAATTGAGAGGGACTGCTTGTGGGCCCCCTGGGGGGCTTTCAGGCCAGCTAGGTCTTTGGCTGCTGGCCCCTTTCGTTTGGGAGCTATTGCTGGACGTTTGGCATGTTGGCCGGAGAGTGCTTCTCGGGCCGCCAACTGCAACCTTGCAGGTACCTCCAAGGTTCCCCGCCCAGCGAAAGCCCCCAGACCCAAATTGAGAGGGGCTGCTTGTGGGCCCCCTGGGGGGCTTTCAGGCCAGTTAGGTCTTTGGCTGCTGGCCCCTTTCGTTTGGGAGCTATTGCTGGACGTTTGGCATGTTGGCCGGAGAGTGCTTCTCGGACTTCGAACTGCAACCTTGCAGGTACCTCCAAGGTTTCCCGCCCAGCGAAAGCCCCCAGACCCAAATTGAGAGGGGCTGCTTGTGGGCCCCCTGGGGGGCTTTCAGGCCAGCTAGGTCTTTGGCTGCTGGCCCCTTTCGTTTGGGAGCTATTGCTGGACGTTTGGCATGTTGGCCCGAGAGTGCTTTTCGGGCTGCGAACTGCAACCTTGCAGGTACCTCCAAGGTTCCCTGCCCAGCGAAAGCCCCCAGACCCAAATTGAGAGGGGCTGCTTGTGGGCCCCCTGGGGGGCTTTCAGGCCAGCTAGGTCTTTGGCTGCTGGCCCCTTTCGTTTGGGAGCTATTGCTGGACGTTTGGCATGTTGGCCGGAGAGTGCTTCTCGGGCCGCCAACTGCAACCCCACACGTACCTCCAAGGTTCCCCACCCAGCGAAAGCCCCCAGACCCAAATTGAGAGGGGCTGCTTGTGGGCCCCCTGGGGGGCTTTCAGGCCAGCTAGGTCTTTGGCTGCTGGCCCCTTTCGTTTGGGAGCTATTGCTGGACGTTTGGCATGTTGGCCGGAGAGTGCTTCTCGGGCCGCCAACTGCAACCCCACTGGTACTTCCAAGGTTCCCCACCCAGCGAAAGCCCCCAGACCCAAATTGAGAGGGGCTGCTTGTGGGCCCCCTGGGGGTCTTTCAGGCCAGCTAGGTCTTTGGCTGCTGGCCCCTTTCGTTTGGGAGCTATTGCTGGACGTTTGGCATGTTGGCCGGAGAGTGCTTTTCGGGCTGCGAACTGCAACCTTGCAGGTACCTCCAAGGTTCCTCGCACAGCGAAAGCCCCCAGACCCAAATTGAGAGGGGCTGCTTGTGGGCCCCCTGGGGGGCTTTCAGGCCAGCTAGGTCTTTGGCTGCTGGCCCCTTTCGTTTGGGAGCTATTGCTGGACGTTTGGCATGTTGGCCGGAGAGTGATTCTCCGGCCGCGAACTGCAACCTTGCAGGTACCTCCAAGGTTCCCTGCCCAGCGAAAGCCCCCAGACCCAAATTGAGAGGGGCTGCTTGTGGGCCCCCTGGGGGGCTTTCAGGCCAGCTAGGTCTTTGGCTGCTGGCCCCTTTCGTTTGGGAGCTATTGCTGGACGTTTGGCATGTTGGCCGGAGAGTGCTTCTCGGGCCGCCAACTGCAACCTTGCAGGTACCTCCAAGGTTCCCCGCCCAGCGAAAGCCCCCAGACCCAAATTGAGAGGGGCTGCTTGTGGGCCCCCTGGGGGGCTTTCAGGCCAGCTAGGTCTTTGGCTGCTGGCCCCTTTCGTTTGGGAGATATTGCTGGACGTTTGGCATGTTGGCCGGAGAGTGCTTCTCGGGCCGCCAACTGCAACCTTGCAGGTACCTCCAAGGTTCCCCGCCCAGAGAAAGCCCCCAGACCCAAATTGAGAGGGGCTGCTTGTGGGCCCCCTGGGGGGCTTTCAGGCCAGCTAGGTCTTTGGCTGCTGGCCCCTTTCGTTTGGGAGCTATTGCTGGACGTTTGGCATGTTGGCCGGAGAGTGCTTCTCGGGCTGCGAACTGCAACCTTGCAGGTACCTCCAAGTTTCCCCGCCCAGCGAAAGCCCCCAGACCCAAATTGAGAGGGGCTGCTTGTGGGCCCCCTGGGGGGCTTTCAGGCCAGCTAGGTCTTTGGCTGCTGGCCCCTTTCGTTTGGGAGCTATTGCTGGACGTTTGGCATGTTGGCCGGAGAGTGCTTCTCGGGCCGCCAACTGCAACCTTGCAGGTACCTCCAAGGTTCCCCGCCCAGAGAAAGCCCCCAGACCCAAATTGAGAGGGGCTGCTTGTGGGCCCCCTGGGGGGCTTTCAGGCCAGCTAGGTCTTTGGCTGCTGGCCCCTTTCGTTTGGGAGCTATT
The DNA here is from genome assembly GCF_964237585.1 of Gallinula chloropus. Lineage (NCBI taxonomy): Eukaryota > Metazoa > Chordata > Aves > Gruiformes > Rallidae > Gallinula > Gallinula chloropus. The sequence goes on along the minus strand of NW_028168533.1, from coordinate 262,652 downwards.
GCTGGACGTTTGGCATGTTGGCCGTAGAGTGCTTCTCGGGCTGCGAACTGCAACCTTGCAGGTACCTCCAAGGTTCCCCGCCCAGCGAAAGCCCCCAGACCCAAATTGAGAGGGGCTGCTTGTGGGCCCCCTGGGGGGCTTTCAGGCCAGCTAGGTCTTTGGCTGCTGGCCCCTTTCGTTTGGGAGCTATTGCTGGACGTTTGGCATGTTGGCCGGAGAGTGCTTCTCGGGCCGCGAACTGCAACCCCACAGGTACCTCCAAGGTTCCCCGCCCAGCGAAAGCCCCCAGACCCAAATTGAGAGGGGCTGCTTGTGGGCCCCCTGGGGGGCTTTCAGGCCAGCTAGGTCTTTGGCTGCTGGCCCCTTTCGTTTGGGAGCTATTGCTGGACGTTTGGCATGTTGGCCGGAGAGTGCTTCTCGGGCTGCCAACTGCAACCTTGCAGGTACCTCCAAGGTTCCCCGCCCAGCGAAAGCCCCCAGACCCAAATTGAGAGGGGCTGCTTGTGGGCCCCCTGGGGGGCTTTCAGGCCAGCTAGGTCTTTGGCTGCTGGCCCCTTTCGTTTGGGAGCTATTGCTGGACGTTTGGCATGTTGGCCGGAGAGTGCTTCTCGGGCTGCCAACTGCAACCTTGCAGGTACCTCCAAGGTTCCCCGCCCAGCGAAAGCCCCCAGACCCAAATTGAGAGGGGCTGCTTGTGGGCCCCCTGGGGGGCTTTCAGGCCAGCTAGGTCTTTGGCTGCTGGCCCCTTTCGTTTGGGAGCTATTGCTGGACGTTTGGCATGTTGGCCGGAGAGTGCTTCTCGGGCCGCCAACTGCAACCCCACTGGTACCTCCAAGGTTCCCCACCCAGCGAAAGCCCCCAGACCCAAATTGAGAGGGGCTGCTTGTGGGCCCCCTGGGGGGCTTTCAGGCCAGCTAGGTCTTTGGCTGCTGGCCCCTTTCGTTTGGGAGCTATTGCTGGACGTTTGGCATGTTGGCCGGAGAGTGCTTCTCGGGCCGCCAACTGCAACCCCACTGGTACCTCCAAGGTTCCCCACCCAGCGAAAGCCCCCAGACCCAAATTGAGAGGGGCTGCTTGTGGGCCCCCTGGGGGGCTTTCAGGCCAGCTAGGTCTTTGGCTGCTGGCCCCTTTCGTTTGGGAGCTATTGCTGGACGTTTGGCATGTTGGCCGGAGAGTGCTTCTCGGGCCGCCAACTGCAACCTTGCAGGTACCTCCAAGGTTCCCCGCCCAGCGAAAGCCCCCAGACCCAAATTGAGAGGGGCTGCTTGTGGGCCCCCTGGGGGGCTTTCAGGCCAGCTAGGTCTTTGGCTGCTGGCCCCTTTCGTTTGGGAGCTATTGCTGGACGTTTGGCATGTTGGCCGGAGAGTGATTCTCGGGCCGCGAACTGCAACCTTGCAGGTACCTCCAAGGTTCCCTGCCCAGCGAAAGCCCCCAGACCCAAATTGAGAGGGGCTGCTTGTGGGCCCCCTGGGGGGCTTTCAGGCCAGCTAGGTCTTTGGCTGCTGGCCCCTTTCGTTTGGGAGCTATTGCTGGACGTTTGGCATGTTGGCCGGAGAGTGCTTCTCGGGCCGCCAACTGCAACCTTGCAGGTACCTCCAAGGTTCCCCGCCCAGAGAAAGCCCCCAGACCCAAATTGAGAGGGGCTGCTTGTGGGCCCCCTGGGGGGCTTTCAGGCCAGCTAGGTCTTTGGCTGCTGGCCCCTTTCGTTTGGGAGCTATTGCTGGACGTTTGGCATGTTGGCCGGAGAGTGCTTCTCGGGCCGCCAACTGCAACCTTGCAGCTACCTCCAAGGTTCCCCGCCCAGCCAAAGCCCCCAGACCCAAATTGAGAGGGGCTGCTTGTGGGCCCCCTGGGGGGCTTTCAGGCCAGCTAGGTCTTTGGCTGCTGGCCCCTTTCGTTTGGGAGCTATTGCTGGACGTTTGGCATGTTGGCCGGAGAGTGCTTCTCGCGCCGCGAACTGCAACCTTGCAGGTACCTCCAAGGTTCCCCGCCCAGCGAAAGCCCCCAGACCCAAATTGAGAGGGGCTGCTTGTGGGCCCCCTGGGGGGCTTTCAGGCCAGCTAGGTCTTTGGCTGCTGGCCCCTTTCGTTTGGGAGCTATTGCTGGACGTTTGGCATGTTGGCCGGAGAGTGCTTTTCGGGCTGCGAACTGCAACCTTGCAGGTACCTCCAAGGTTCCCCGCCCAGCGAAAGCCCCCAGACCCAAATTGAGAGGGGCTGCTTGTGGGCCCCCTGGGGGGCTTTCAGGCCAGCTAGGTCTTTGGCTGCTGGCCCCTTTCGTTTGGGAGCTATTGCTGGACGTTTGGCATGTTGGCCGGAGAGTGCTTCTCGGGCCGCCAACTGCAACCTTGCAGGTACCTTCAAGGTGCCCCGCCCAGAGAAAGCCCCCAGACCCAAATTGAGAGGGGCTGCTTGTGGGCCCCCTGGGGGGCTTTCAGGCCAGCTAGGTCTTTGGCTGCTGGCCCCTTTCGTTTGGGAGCTATTGCTGGACGTTTGGCATGTTGGCCGTAGAGTGCTTCTCGGGCCGCCAACTGCAACCTTGCAGGTACCTCCAAGTTTCCCCGCCCAGCGAAAGCCCCCAGACCCAAATTGAGAGGGGCTGCTTGTGGGCCCCCTGGGGGGCTTTCAGGCCAGCTAGGTCTTTGGCTGCTGGCCCCTTTCGTTTGGGAGCTATTGCTGGACGTTTGGCATGTTGGCCGGAGAGTGCTTCTCGGGCCGCCAACTGCAACCTTGCAGGTACCTCCAAGGTTCCCCGCCCAGAGAAAGCCCCCAGACCCAAATTGAGAGGGGCTGCTTGTGGGCCCCCTGGGGGGCTTTCAGGCCAGCTAGGTCTTTGGCTGCTGGCCCCTTTCGTTTGGGAGCTATTGCTGGACGTTTGGCATGTTGGCCGTAGAGTGCTTCTCGGGCTGCGAACTGCAACCTTGCAGGTACCTCCAAGGTTCCCCGCCCAGCGAAAGCCCCCAGACCCAAATTGAGAGGGGCTGCTTGTGGGCCCCCTGGGGGGCTTTCAGGCCAGCTAGGTCTTTGGCTGCTGGCCCCTTTCGTTTGGGAGCTATTGCTGGACGTTTGGCATGTTGGCCGGAGAGTGCTTCTCGGGGCGCCAACTGCAACCTTGCAGGTACCTCCAAGGTTCCCTGCCCAGCGAAAGCCCCCAGACCCAAATTGAGAGGGGCTGCTTGTGGGCCCCCTGGGGGGCTTTCAGGCCAGCTAGGTCTTTGGCTGCTGGCCCCTTTCGTTTGGGAGCTATTGCTGGACGTTTGGCATGTTGGCCGGAGAGTGCTTCTCGGGCCGCCAACTGCAACCTTGCAGGTACCTCCAAGGTTCCCTGCCCAGCGAAAGCCCCCAGACCCAAATTGAGAGGGGCTGCTTGTGGGCCCCCTGGGGGGCTTTCAGGCCAGCTAGGTCTTTGGCTGCTGGCCCCTTTCGTTTGGGAGCTATTGCTGGACGTTTGGCATGTTGGCCCGAGAGTGATTTTCGGGCTGCGAACTGCAACCTTGCAGGTACCTCCAAGGTTCCTCGCCCAGGGAAAGCCCCCAGACCCAAATTGAGAGGGGCTGCTTGTGGGCCCCCTGGGGGGCTTTCAGGCCAGCTAGGTCTTTGGCTGCTGGCCCCTTTCGTTTGGGAGCTATTGCTGGACGTTTGGCATGTTGGCCGGAGAGTGCTTCTCGGGCTGCGTACTGCAACCCCACAGGTACCTCCAAGGTTCCCTGCCCAGCGAAAGCCCCCAGACCCTAATTGAGAGGGGCTGCTTGTGGGCCCCCTGGGGGGCTTTCAGGCCAGCTAGGTCTTTGGCTGCTGGCCCCTTTCTTTTGGGAGCTATTGCTGGACGTTTGGCATGTTGGCCGGAGAGTGCTTCTCGGGCCGCCAACTGCAACCTTGCAGGTACCTCCAAGGTTCCCCGCCCAGCGAAAGCCCCCAGACCCAAATTGAGAGGGGCTGCTTGTGGGCCCCCTGGGGGGCTTTCAGGCCAGCTAGGTCTTTGGCTGCTGGCCCCTTTCGTTTGGGAGCTATTGCTGGACGTTTGGCATGTTGGCCGGAGAGTGCTTCTCGGGCCGCCAACTGCAACCTTGCAGGTACCTCCAAGGTTCCCCGCCCAGCGAAAGCCCCCAGACCCAAATTGAGAGGGGCTGCTTGTGGGCCCCCTGGGGGGCTTTCAGGCCAGCTAGGTCTTTGGCTGCTGGCCCCTTTCGTTTGGGAGCTATTGCTGGACGTTTGGCATGTTGGCCCGAGAGTGATTTTCGGGCTGCGAACTGCAACCTTGCAGGTACCTCCAAGGTTCCTCGCCCAGGGAAAGCCCCCAGACCCAAATTGAGAGGGGCTGCTTGTGGGCCCCCTGGGGGGCTTTCAGGCCAGCTAGGTCTTTGGCTGCTGGCCCCTTTCGTTTGGGAGCTATTGCTGGACGTTTGGCATGTTGGCCGGAGAGTGCTTCTCGGGCCGCGTACTGCAACCCCACAGGTACCTCCAAGGTTCCCTGCCCAGAGAAAGCCCCCAGACCCAAATTGAGAGGGGCTGCTTGTGGGCCCCCTGGGGGGCTTTCAGGCCAGCTAGGTCTTTGGCTGCTGGCCCCTTTCGTTTGGGAGCTATTGCTGGACGTTTGGCATGTTGGCCGGAGAGTGCTTCTCGGGCCGCCAACTGCAACCTTGCAGGTACCTCCAAGGTTCCCCGCCCAGCGAAAGCCCCCAGACCCAAATTGAGAGGGGCTGCTTGTGGGCCCCCTGGGGGGCTTTCAGGCCAGCTAGGTCTTTGGCTGCTGGCCCCTTTCGTTTGGGAGCTATTGCTGGACGTTTGGCATGTTGGCCGGAGAGTGCTTTTCGGGCTGCGAACTGCAACCTTGCAGGTACCTCCAAGGTTCCCCGCCCAGCGAAAGCCCCCAGACCCAAATTGAGAGGGGCTGCTTGTGGGCCCCCTGGGGGGCTTTCAGGCCAGCTAGGTCTTTGGCTGCTGGCCCCTTTCGTTTGGGAGCTATTGCTGGACGTTTGGCATGTTGGCCGGAGAGTGCTTCTCGGGCCGCCAACTGCAACCTTGCAGGTACCTTCAAGGTGCCCCGCCCAGAGAAAGCCCCCAGACCCAAATTGAGAGGGGCTGCTTGTGGGCCCCCTGGGGGGCTTTCAGGCCAGCTAGGTCTTTGGCTGCTGGCCCCTTTCGTTTGGGAGCTATTGCTGGACGTTTGGCATGTTGGCCGGAGAGTGCTTCTCGGGCCGCCAACTGCAACCTTGCAGGTACCTCCAAGTTTCCCCGCCCAGCGAAAGCCCCCAGACCCAAATTGAGAGGGGCTGCTTGTGGGCCCCCTGGGGGGCTTTCAGGCCAGCTAGGTCTTTGGCTGCTGGCCCCTTTCGTTTGGGAGCTATTGCTGGACGTTTGGCATGTTGGCCGGAGAGTGCTTCTCGGGCCGCCAACTGCAACCTTGCAGGTACCTCCAAGGTTCCCCGCCCAGAGAAAGCCCCCAGACCCAAATTGAGAGGGGCTGCTTGTGGGCCCCCTGGGGGGCTTTCAGGCCAGCTAGGTCTTTGGCTGCTGGCCCCTTTCGTTTGGGAGCTATTGCTGGACGTTTGGCATGTTGGCCGGAGAGTGCTTCTCGGGCTGCGAACTGCAACCTTGCAGGTACCTCCAAGGTTCCCCGCCCAGCGAAAGCCCCCAGACCCAAATTGAGAGGGGCTGCTTGTGGGCCCCCTGGGGGGCTTTCAGGCCAGCTAGGTCTTTGGCTGCTGGCCCCTTTCGTTTGGGAGCTATTGCTGGACGTTTGGCATGTTGGCCGGAGAGTGCTTCTCGGGGCGCCAACTGCAACCTTGCAGGTACCTCCAAGGTTCCCCGCCCAGCGAAAGCCCCCAGACCCAAATTGAGAGGGGCTGCTTGTGGGCCCCCTGGGGGGCTTTCAGGCCAGCTAGGTCTTTGGCTGCTGGCCCCTTTCGTTTGGGAGCTATTGCTGGACGTTTGGCATGTTGGCCGGAGAGTGCTTCTCGGGCCGCCAACTGCAACCTTGCAGGTACCTCCAAGGTTCCCTGCCCAGCGAAAGCCCCCAGACCCAAATTGAGAGGGGCTGCTTGTGGGCCCCCTGGGGGGCTTTCAGGCCAGCTAGGTCTTTGGCTGCTGGCCCCTTTCGTTTGGGAGCTATTGCTGGACGTTTGGCATGTTGGCCCGAGAGTGATTTTCGGGCTGCGAACTGCAACCTTGCAGGTACCTCCAAGGTTCCTCGCCCAGGGAAAGCCCCCAGACCCAAATTGAGAGGGGCTGCTTGTGGGCCCCCTGGGGGGCTTTCAGGCCAGCTAGGTCTTTGGCTGCTGGCCCCTTTCGTTTGGGAGCTATTGCTGGACGTTTGGCATGTTGGCCGGAGAGTGCTTCTCGGGCTGCGTACTGCAACCTTGCAGGTACCTCCAAGGTTCCCTGCCCAGCGAAAGCCCCCAGACCCAAATTGAGAGGGGCTGCTTGTGGGCCCCCTGGGGGGCTTTCAGGCCAGCTAGGTCTTTGGCTGCTGGCCCCTTTCGTTTGGGAGCTATTGCTGGACGTTTGGCATGTTGGCCGGAGAGTGCTTCTCGGGGCGCCAACTGCAACCTTGCAGGTACCTCCAAGGTTCCCCACCCAGCGAAAGCCCCCAGACCCAAATTGAGAGGGGCTGCTTGTGGGCCCCCTGGGGGGCTTTCAGGCCAGCTAGGTCTTTGGCTGCTGGCCCCTTTCGTTTGGGAGCTATTGCTGGACGTTTGGCATGTTGGCCGGAGAGTGCTTCTCGGGCCGCCAACTGCAACCTTGCAGGTACCTCCAAGGTTCCCTGCCCAGCGAAAGCCCCCAGACCCAAATTGAGAGGGGCTGCTTGTGGGCCCCCTGGGGGGCTTTCAGGCCAGCTAGGTCTTTGGCTGCTGGCCCCTTTCGTTTGGGAGCTATTGCTGGACGTTTGGCATGTTGGCCCGAGAGTGATTTTCGGGCTGCGAACTGCAACCTTGCAGGTACCTCCAAGGTTCCTCGCCCAGGGAAAGCCCCCAGACCCAAATTGAGAGGGGCTGCTTGTGGGCCCCCTGGGGGGCTTTCAGGCCAGCTAGGTCTTTGGCTGCTGGCCCCTTTCGTTTGGGAGCTATTGCTGGACGTTTGGCATGTTGGCCGGAGAGTGCTTCTCGGGCCGCGTACTGCAACCCCACAGGTACCTCCAAGGTTCCCTGCCCAGAGAAAGCCCCCAGACCCAAATTGAGAGGGGCTGCTTGTGGGCCCCCTGGGGGGCTTTCAGGCCAGCTAGGTCTTTGGCTGCTGGCCCCTTTCGTTTGGGAGCTATTGCTGGACGTTTGGCATGTTGGCCGGAGAGTGCTTCTCGGGCCGCCAACTGCAACCTTGCAGGTACCTCCAAGGTTCCCTGCCCAGCGAAAGCCCCCAGACCCAAATTGAGAGGGGCTGCTTGTGGGCCCCCTGGGGGGCTTTCAGGCCAGCTAGGTCTTTGGCTGCTGGCCCCTTTCGTTTGGGAGCTATTGCTGGACGTTTGGCATGTTGGCCGGAGAGTGCTTCTCGGGCCGCCAACTGCAACCTTGCAGGTACCTCCAAGGTTCCCCGCCCAGCGAAAGCCCCCAGACCCAAATTGAGAGGGGCTGCTTGTGGGCCCCCTGGGGGGCTTTCAGGCCAGCTAGGTCTTTGGCTGCTGGCCCCTTTCATTTGGGAGCTATTGCTGGACGTTTGGCATGTTGGCCGGAGAGTGCTTTTCGGGCTGCGAACTGCAACCTTGCAGGTACCTCCAAGGTTCCTCGCACAGCGAAAGCCCCCAGACCCAAATTGAGAGGGGCTGCTTGTGGGCCCCCTGGGGGGCTTTCAGGCCAGCTAGGTCTTTGGCTGCTGGCCCCTTTCGTTTGGGAGCTATTGCTGGACGTTTGGCATGTTGGCCGGAGAGTGCTTCTCGGGCCGCCAACTACAACCTTGCAGGTACCTCCAAGGTTCCCAGCCCAGCGAAAGCCCCCAGACCCAAATTGAGAGGGGCTGCTTGTGGGCCCCCTGGGGGGCTTTCAGGCCAGCTAGGTCTTTGGCTGCTGGCCCCTTTCGTTTGGGAGCTATTGCTGGACGTTTGGCATGTTGGCCCGAGAGTGCTTCTCGGGCCGCCAACTGCAACCTTGCAGGTACCTGCAAGGTTCCCCGCCCAGCGAAAGCCCCCAGACCCAAATTGAGAGGGGCTGCTTGTGGGCCCCCTTGGGGGCTTTCAGGCCAGCTAGGTCTTTGGCTGCTGGCCCCTTTCGTTTGGGAGCTATTGCTGGACGTTTGGCATGTTGGCCGGAGAGTGCTTCTCGGGCCGCCAACTGCAACCTTGCAGGTACCTCCAAGGTTTCCTGCCCAGCAAAAGCCCCCAGACCCAAATTGAGAGGGGCTGCTTGTGGGCCCCCTTGGGGGCTTTCAGGCCAGCTAGGTCTTTGGCTGCTGGCCCCTTTCGTTTGGGAGCTATTGCTGGACGTTTGGCATGTTGGCCGGAGAGTGCTTTTCGGGCTGCGAACTGCAACCTTGCAGGTACCTCCAAGGTTCCCCGCCCAGCGAAAGCCCCCAGACCCAAATTGAGAGGGGCTGCTTGTGGGCCCCCTGGGGGGCTTTCAGGCCAGCTAGGTCTTTGGCTGCTGGCCCCTTTCGTTTGGGAGTTATTGCTAGACGTTTGGCATGTTGGCCGGAGAGTGCTTCTCGGGCCGCCAACTGCAACCTTGCAGGTACCTCCAAGGTTCCCCGCCCAGCGAAAGCCCCCAGACCCAAATTGAGAGGGGCTGCTTGTGGGCCCCCTGGGGGGCTTTCAGGCCAGCTAGGTCTTTGGCTGCTGGCCCCTTTCGTTTGGGAGCTATTGCTGGACGTTTGGCATGTTGGCCGGAGAGTGCTTCTCGGGCCGCCAACTACAACCTTGCAGGTACCTCCAAGGTTCCCAGCCCAGCGAAAGCCCCCAGACCCAAATTGAGAGGGGCTGCTTGTGGGCCCCCTGGGGGGCTTTCAGGCCAGCTAGGTCTTTGGCTGCTGGCCCCTTTCGTTTGGGAGCTATTGCTGGACGATGGCATGTTGGCCGTAGAGTGCTTCTCGGGCCGCAAACTGCAACCTTGCAGGTACCTCCAAGGTTCCCCGCCCAGCGAAAGCCCCCAGACCCAAATTGAGAGGGGCTGCTTGTGGGCCCCCTGGGGGGCTTTCAGGCCAGCTAGGTCTTTGGCTGCTGGCTCCTTTCGTTTGGGAGCTATTGCTGGACGTTTGGCATGTTGGCCGGAGAGTGCTTTTCGGGCTGCGAACTGCAACCTTGCAGGTACCTCCAAGGTTCCCCGCCCAGCGAAAGCCCCCAGACCCAAATTGAGAGGGGCTGCTTGTGGGCCCCCTGGGGGGCTTTCAGGCCAGCTAGGTCTTTGGCTGCTGGCTCCTTTCGTTTGGGAGCTATTGCTGGACGTTTGGCATGTTGGCCGGAGAGTGCTTCTCCGGCCGCGAACTGCAACCTTGCAGGTACCTCCAAGGTTCCCCACCCAGCGAAAGCCCCCAGACCCAAATTGAGAGGGGCTGCTTGTGGGCCCCCTGGGGGGCTTTCAGGCCAGCTAGGTCTTTGGGTGCTGGCCCCTTTCGTTTGGGAGCTATTGCTGGACGTTTGGCATGTTGGCCGGAGAGTGCTTCTCGGGCCGCCAACTGCAACCTTGCAGGTACCTCCAAGGTTCCCCGCCCAGCGAAAGCCCCCAGACCCAAATTGAGAGGGGCTGCTTGTGGGCCCCCTGGGGGGCTTTCAGGCCAGCTAGGTCTTTGGCTGCTGGCCCCTTTCGTTTGGGAGCTATTGCTGGACGTTTGGCATGTTGGCCGGAGAGTGCTTTTCGGGCTGCGAACTGCAACCTTGCAGGTACCTCCAAGGTTCCCCGCCCAGCGAAAGCCCCCAGACCCAAATTGAGAGGGGCTGCTTGTGGGCCCCCTGGGGGGCTTTCAGGCCAGCTAGGTCTTTGGCTGCTGGCCCCTTTCGTTTGGGAGCTATTGCTGGACGTTTGGCATGTTGGCCGGAGAGTGCTTCTCGGGGCGCCAACTGCAACCTTGCAGGTACCTCCAAGGTTCCCCACCCAGCGAAAGCCCCCAGACCCAAATTGAGAGGGGCTGCTTGTGGGCCCCCTGGGGGGCTTTCAGGCCAGCTAGGTCTTTGGCTGCTGGCCCCTTTCGTTTGGGAGCTATTGCTGGACGTTTGGCATGTTGGCCGGAGAGTGCTTCTCGGGCCGCCAACTGCAACCTTGCAGGTACCTCCAAGGTTCCCTGCCCAGCGAAAGCCCCCAGACCCAAATTGAGAGGGGCTGCTTGTGGGCCCCCTGGGGGGCTTTCAGGCCAGCTAGGTCTTTGGCTGCTGGCCCCTTTCGTTTGGGAGCTATTGCTGGACGTTTGGCATGTTGGCCCGAGAGTGATTTTCGGGCTGCGAACTGCAACCTTGCAGGTACCTCCAAGGTTCCTCGCCCAGGGAAAGCCCCCAGACCCAAATTGAGAGGGGCTGCTTGTGGGCCCCCTGGGGGGCTTTCAGGCCAGCTAGGTCTTTGGCTGCTGGCCCCTTTCGTTTGGGAGCTATTGCTGGACGTTTGGCATGTTGGCCGGAGAGTGCTTCTCGGGCCGCCAACTGCAACCCCACAGGTACCTCCAAGGTTCCCCGCCCAGCGAAAGCCCCCAGACCCAAATTGAGAGGGGCTGCTTGTGGGCCCCCTGGGGGGCTTTCAGGCCAGCTAGGTCTTTGGCTGCTGGCCCCTTTCGTTTGGGAGCTATTGCTGGACGTTTGGCATGTTGGCCGGAGAGTGCTTCTCGGGCCGCCAACTGCAACCTTGCAGGTACCTCCAAGGTTCCCCGCCCAGCGAAAGCCCCCAGACCCAAATTGAGAGGGGCTGCTTGTGGGCCCCCTGGGGGGCTTTCAGGCCAGCTAGGTCTTTGGCTGCTGGCCCCTTTCGTTTGGGAGCTATTGCTGGACGTTTGGCATGTTGGCCGGAGAGTGCTTCTCGGGCCGCCAACTGCAACCTTGCAGGTACCTCCAAGGTTCCCCGCCCAGCGAAAGCCCCCAGACCCAAATTGAGAGGGGCTGCTTGTGGGCCCCCTGGGGGGCTTTCAGGCCAGTTAGGTCTTTGGCTGCTGGCCCCTTTCGTTTGGGAGCTATTGCTGGACGTTTGGCATGTTGGCCGGAGAGTGCTTCTCGGACTTCGAACTGCAACCTTGCAGGTACCTCCAAGGTTTCCCGCCCAGCGAAAGCCCCCAGACCCAAATTGAGAGGGGCTGCTTGTGGGCCCCCTGGGGGGCTTTCAGGCCAGCTAGGTCTTTGGCTGCTGGCCCCTTTCGTTTGGGAGCTATTGCTGGACGTTTGGCATGTTGGCCCGAGAGTGCTTTTCGGGCTGCGAACTGCAACCTTGCAGGTACCTCCAAGGTTCCCTGCCCAGCGAAAGCCCCCAGACCCAAATTGAGAGGGGCTGCTTGTGGGCCCCCTGGAGGGCTTTCAGGCCAGCTAGGTCTTTGGCTGCTGGCCCCTTTCGTTTGGGAGCTATTGCTGGACGTTTGGCATGTTGGCCGGAGAGTGCTTCTCGGGCCGCCAACTGCAACCCCACACGTACCTCCAAGGTTCCCCACCCAGCGAAAGCCCCCAGACCCAAATTGAGAGGGGCTGCTTGTGGGCCCCCTGGGGGGCTTTCAGGCCAGCTAGGTCTTTGGCTGCTGGCCCCTTTCGTTTGGGAGCTATTGCTGGACGTTTGGCATGTTGGCCGGAGAGTGCTTCTCGGGGCGCCAACTGCAACCTTGCAGGTACCTCCAAGGTTCCCCGCCCAGCGAAAGCCCCCAGACCCAAATTGAGAGGGGCTGCTTGTGGGCCCCCTGGGGGGCTTTCAGGCCAGCTAGGTCTTTGGCTGCTGGCCCCTTTCGTTTGGGAGCTATTGCTGGACGTTTGGCATGTTGGCCGGAGAGTGCTTCTCGGGCCGCCAACTGCAACCTTGCAGGTACCTCCAAGGTTCCCTGCCCAGCGAAAGCCCCCAGACCCAAATTGAGAGGGGCTGCTTGTGGGCCCCCTGGGGGGCTTTCAGGCCAGCTAGGTCTTTGGCTGCTGGCCCCTTTCGTTTGGGAGCTATTGCTGGACGTTTGGCATGTTGGCCCGAGAGTGATTTTCGGGCTGCGAACTGCAACCTTGCAGGTACCTCCAAGGTTCCTCGCCCAGGGAAAGCCCCCAGACCCAAATTGAGAGGGGCTGCTTGTGGGCCCCCTGGGGGGCTTTCAGGCCAGCTAGGTCTTTGGCTGCTGGCCCCTTTCGTTTGGGAGCTATTGCTGGACGTTTGGCATGTTGGCCGGAGAGTGCTTCTCGGGCTGCGTACTGCAACCTTGCAGGTACCTCCAAGGTTCCCTGCCCAGCGAAAGCCCCCAGACCCAAATTGAGAGGGGCTGCTTGTGGGCCCCCTGGGGGGCTTTCAGGCCAGCTAGGTCTTTGGCTGCTGGCCCCTTTCGTTTGGGAGCTATTGCTGGACGTTTGGCATGTTGGCCGGAGAGTGCTTCTCGGGGCGCCAACTGCAACCTTGCAGGTACCTCCAAGGTTCCCCACCCAGCGAAAGCCCCCAGACCCAAATTGAGAGGGGCTGCTTGTGGGCCCCCTGGGGGGCTTTCAGGCCAGCTAGGTCTTTGGCTGCTGGCCCCTTTCGTTTGGGAGCTATTGCTGGACGTTTGGCATGTTGGCCGGAGAGTGCTTCTCGGGCCGCCAACTGCAACCTTGCAGGTACCTCCAAGGTTCCCCGCCCAGCGAAAGCCCCCAGACCCAAATTGAGAGGGGCTGCTTGTGGGCCCCCTGGGGGGCTTTCAGGCCAGCTAGGTCTTTGGCTGCTGGCCCCTTTCGTTTGGGAGCTATTGCTGGACGTTTGGCATGTTGGCCCGAGAGTGATTTTCGGGCTGCGAACTGCAACCTTGCAGGTACCTCCAAGGTTCCTCGCCCAGGGAAAGCCCCCAGACCCAAATTGAGAGGGGCTGCTTGTGGGCCCCCTGGGGGGCTTTCAGGCCAGCTAGGTCTTTGGCTGCTGGCCCCTTTCGTTTGGGAGCTATTGCTGGACGTTTGGCATGTTGGCCGGAGAGTGCTTCTCGGGCCGCGTACTGCAACCCCACAGGTACCTCCAAGGTTCCCTGCCCAGAGAAAGCCCCCAGACCCAAATTGAGAGGGGCTGCTTGTGGGCCCCCTGGGGGGCTTTCAGGCCAGCTAGGTCTTTGGCTGCTGGCCCCTTTCGTTTGGGAGCTATTGCTGGACGTTTGGCATGTTGGCCGGAGAGTGCTTCTCGGGCCGCCAACTGCAACCTTGCAGGTACCTCCAAGGTTCCCTGCCCAGCGAAAGCCCCCAGACCCAAATTGAGAGGGGCTGCTTGTGGGCCCCCTGGGGGGCTTTCAGGCCAGCTAGGTCTTTGGCTGCTGGCCCCTTTCGTTTGGGAGCTATTGCTGGACGTTTGGCATGTTGGCCGGAGAGTGCTTCTCGGGCCGCCAACTGCAACCTTGCAGGTACCTCCAAGGTTCCCCGCCCAGCGAAAGCCCCCAGACCCAAATTGAGAGGGGCTGCTTGTGGGCCCCCTGGGGGGCTTTCAGGCCAGCTAGGTCTTTGGCTGCTGGCCCCTTTCGTTTGGGAGCTATTGCTGGACGTTTGGCATGTTGGCCCGAGAGTGATTTTCGGGCTGCGAACTGCAACCTTGCAGGTACCTCCAAGGTTCCTCGCACAGCGAAAGCCCCCAGACCCAAATTGAGAGGGGCTGCTTGTGGGCCCCCTGGGGGGCTTTCAGGCCAGCTAGGTCTTTGGCTGCTGGCCCCTTTCGTTTGGGAGCTATTGCTGGACGTTTGGCATGTTGGCCGGAGAGTGCTTCTCGGGCCGCCAACTGCAACCTTGCAGGTACCTCCAAGGTTCCCCGCCCAGCGAAAGCCCCCAGACCCAAATTGAGAGGGGCTGCTTGTGGGCCCCCTGGGGGGCTTTCAGGCCAGCTAGGTCTTTGGCTGCTGGCCCCTTTCATTTGGGAGCTATTGCTGGACGTTTGGCATGTTGGCCGGAGAGTGCTTTTCGGGCTGCGAACTGCAACCTTGCAGGTACCTCCAAGGTTCCTCGCACAGCGAAAGCCCCCAGACCCAAATTGAGAGGGGCTGCTTGTGGGCCCCCTGGGGGGCTTTCAGGCCAGCTAGGTCTTTGGCTGCTGGCCCCTTTCGTTTGGGAGCTATTGCTGGACGTTTGGCATGTTGGCCGGAGAGTGCTTCTCGGGCCGCCAACTACAACCTTGCAGGTACCTCCAAGGTTCCCAGCCCAGCGAAAGCCCCCAGACCCAAATTGAGAGGGGCTGCTTGTGGGCCCCCTGGGGGGCTTTCAGGCCAGCTAGGTCTTTGGCTGCTGGCCCCTTTCGTTTGGGAGCTATTGCTGGACGTTTGGCATGTTGGCCCGAGAGTGCTTCTCGGGCCGCCAACTGCAACCTTGCAGGTACCTGCAAGGTTCCCCGCCCAGCGAAAGCCCCCAGACCCAAATTGAGAGGGGCTGCTTGTGGGCCCCCTTGGGGGCTTTCAGGCCAGCTAGGTCTTTGGCTGCTGGCCCCTTTCGTTTGGGAGCTATTGCTGGACGTTTGGCATGTTGGCCGGAGAGTGCTTCTCGGGCCGCCAACTGCAACCTTGCAGGTACCTCCAAGGTTTCCTGCCCAGCAAAAGCCCCCAGACCCAAATTGAGAGGGGCTGCTTGTGGGCCCCCTTGGGGGCTTTCAGGCCAGCTAGGTCTTTGGCTGCTGGCCCCTTTCGTTTGGGAGCTATTGCTGGACGTTTGGCATGTTGGCCGGAGAGTGCTTTTCGGGCTGCGAACTGCAACCTTGCAGGTACCTCCAAGGTTCCCCGCCCAGCGAAAGCCCCCAGACCCAAATTGAGAGGGGCTGCTTGTGGGCCCCCTGGGGGGCTTTCAGGCCAGCTAGGTCTTTGGCTGCTGGCCCCTTTCGTTTGGGAGTTATTGCTAGACGTTTGGCATGTTGGCCGGAGAGTGCTTCTCGGGCCGCCAACTGCAACCTTGCAGGTACCTCCAAGGTTCCCCGCCCAGCGAAAGCCCCCAGACCCAAATTGAGAGGGGCTGCTTGTGGGCCCCCTGGGGGGCTTTCAGGCCAGCTAGGTCTTTGGCTGCTGGCCCCTTTCGTTTGGGAGCTATTGCTGGACGTTTGGCATGTTGGCCGGAGAGTGCTTCTCGGGCCGCCAACTACAACCTTGCAGGTACCTCCAAGGTTCCCAGCCCAGCGAAAGCCCCCAGACCCAAATTGAGAGGGGCTGCTTGTGGGCCCCCTGGGGGGCTTTCAGGCCAGCTAGGTCTTTGGCTGCTGGCCCCTTTCGTTTGGGAGCTATTGCTGGACGATGGCATGTTGGCCGTAGAGTGCTTCTCGGGCCGCAAACTGCAACCTTGCAGGTACCTCCAAGGTTCCCCGCCCAGCGAAAGCCCCCAGACCCAAATTGAGAGGGGCTGCTTGTGGGCCCCCTGGGGGGCTTTCAGGCCAGCTAGGTCTTTGGCTGCTGGCTCCTTTCGTTTGGGAGCTATTGCTGGACGTTTGGCATGTTGGCCGGAGAGTGCTTTTCGGGCTGCGAACTGCAACCTTGCAGGTACCTCCAAGGTTCCCCGCCCAGCGAAAGCCCCCAGACCCAAATTGAGAGGGGCTGCTTGTGGGCCCCCTGGGGGGCTTTCAGGCCAGCTAGGTCTTTGGCTGCTGGCTCCTTTCGTTTGGGAGCTATTGCTGGACGTTTGGCATGTTGGCCGGAGAGTGCTTCTCCGGCCGCGAACTGCAACCTTGCAGGTACCTCCAAGGTTCCCCACCCAGCGAAAGCCCCCAGACCCAAATTGAGAGGGGCTGCTTGTGGGCCCCCTGGGGGGCTTTCAGGCCAGCTAGGTCTTTGGGTGCTGGCCCCTTTCGTTTGGGAGCTATTGCTGGACGTTTGGCATGTTGGCCGGAGAGTGCTTCTCGGGCCGCCAACTGCAACCTTGCAGGTACCTCCAAGGTTCCCCGCCCAGCGAAAGCCCCCAGACCCAAATTGAGAGGGGCTGCTTGTGGGCCCCCTGGGGGGCTTTCAGGCCAGCTAGGTCTTTGGCTGCTGGCCCCTTTCGTTTGGGAGCTATTGCTGGACGTTTGGCATGTTGGCCGGAGAGTGCTTTTCGGGCTGCGAACTGCAACCTTGCAGGTACCTCCAAGGTTCCCCGCCCAGCGAAAGCCCCCAGACCCAAATTGAGAGGGGCTGCTTGTGGGCCCCCTGGGGGGCTTTCAGGCCAGCTAGGTCTTTGGCTGCTGGCCCCTTTCGTTTGGGAGCTATTGCTGGACGTTTGGCATGTTGGCCGGAGAGTGCTTCTCGGGGCGCCAACTGCAACCTTGCAGGTACCTCCAAGGTTCCCCACCCAGCGAAAGCCCCCAGACCCAAATTGAGAGGGGCTGCTTGTGGGCCCCCTGGGGGGCTTTCAGGCCAGCTAGGTCTTTGGCTGCTGGCCCCTTTCGTTTGGGAGCTATTGCTGGACGTTTGGCATGTTGGCCGGAGAGTGCTTCTCGGGCCGCCAACTGCAACCTTGCAGGTACCTCCAAGGTTCCCTGCCCAGCGAAAGCCCCCAGACCCAAATTGAGAGGGGCTGCTTGTGGGCCCCCTGGGGGGCTTTCAGGCCAGCTAGGTCTTTGGCTGCTGGCCCCTTTCGTTTGGGAGCTATTGCTGGACGTTTGGCATGTTGGCCCGAGAGTGATTTTCGGGCTGCGAACTGCAACCTTGCAGGTACCTCCAAGGTTCCTCGCCCAGGGAAAGCCCCCAGACCCAAATTGAGAGGGGCTGCTTGTGGGCCCCCTGGGGGGCTTTCAGGCCAGCTAGGTCTTTGGCTGCTGGCCCCTTTCGTTTGGGAGCTATTGCTGGACGTTTGGCATGTTGGCCGGAGAGTGCTTCTCGGGCCGCCAACTGCAACCCCACAGGTACCTCCAAGGTTCCCCGCCCAGCGAAAGCCCCCAGACCCAAATTGAGAGGGGCTGCTTGTGGGCCCCCTGGGGGGCTTTCAGGCCAGCTAGGTCTTTGGCTGCTGGCCCCTTTCGTTTGGGAGCTATTGCTGGACGTTTGGCATGTTGGCCGGAGAGTGCTTCTCGGGCCGCCAACTGCAACCTTGCAGGTACCTCCAAGGTTCCCCGCCCAGCGAAAGCCCCCAGACCCAAATTGAGAGGGGCTGCTTGTGGGCCCCCTGGGGGGCTTTCAGGCCAGCTAGGTCTTTGGCTGCTGGCCCCTTTCGTTTGGGAGCTATTGCTGGACGTTTGGCATGTTGGCCGGAGAGTGCTTCTCGGGCCGCCAACTGCAACCTTGCAGGTACCTCCAAGGTTCCCCGCCCAGCGAAAGCCCCCAGACCCAAATTGAGAGGGGCTGCTTGTGGGCCCCCTGGGGGGCTTTCAGGCCAGTTAGGTCTTTGGCTGCTGGCCCCTTTCGTTTGGGAGCTATTGCTGGACGTTTGGCATGTTGGCCGGAGAGTGCTTCTCGGACTTCGAACTGCAACCTTGCAGGTACCTCCAAGGTTTCCCGCCCAGCGAAAGCCCCCAGACCCAAATTGAGAGGGGCTGCTTGTGGGCCCCCTGGGGGGCTTTCAGGCCAGCTAGGTCTTTGGCTGCTGGCCCCTTTCGTTTGGGAGCTATTGCTGGACGTTTGGCATGTTGGCCCGAGAGTGCTTTTCGGGCTGCGAACTGCAACCTTGCAGGTACCTCCAAGGTTCCCTGCCCAGCGAAAGCCCCCAGACCCAAATTGAGAGGGGCTGCTTGTGGGCCCCCTGGAGGGCTTTCAGGCCAGCTAGGTCTTTGGCTGCTGGCCCCTTTCGTTTGGGAGCTATTGCTGGACGTTTGGCATGTTGGCCGGAGAGTGCTTCTCGGGCCGCCAACTGCAACCCCACACGTACCTCCAAGGTTCCCCACCCAGCGAAAGCCCCCAGACCCAAATTGAGAGGGGCTGCTTGTGGGCCCCCTGGGGGGCTTTCAGGCCAGCTAGGTCTTTGGCTGCTGGCCCCTTTCGTTTGGGAGCTATTGCTGGACGTTTGGCATGTTGGCCGGAGAGTGCTTCTCGGGCCGCCAACTGCAACCCCACTGGTACTTCCAAGGTTCCCCACCCAGCGAAAGCCCCCAGACCCAAATTGAGAGGGGCTGCTTGTGGGCCCCCTGGGGGTCTTTCAGGCCAGCTAGGTCTTTGGCTGCTGGCCCCTTTCGTTTGGGAGCTATTGCTGGACGTTTGGCATGTTGGCCGGAGAGTGCTTTTCGGGCTGCGAACTGCAACCTTGCAGGTACCTCCAAGGTTCCTCGCACAGCGAAAGCCCCCAGACCCAAATTGAGAGGGGCTGCTTGTGGGCCCCCTGGGGGGCTTTCAGGCCAGCTAGGTCTTTGGCTGCTGGCCCCTTTCGTTTGGGAGCTATTGCTGGACGTTTGGCATGTTGGCCGGAGAGTGATTCTCCGGCCGCGAACTGCAACCTTGCAGGTACCTCCAAGGTTCCCTGCCCAGCGAAAGCCCCCAGACCCAAATTGAGAGGGGCTGCTTGTGGGCCCCCTGGGGGGCTTTCAGGCCAGCTAGGTCTTTGGCTGCTGGCCCCTTTCGTTTGGGAGCTATTGCTGGACGTTTGGCATGTTGGCCGGAGAGTGCTTCTCGGGCCGCCAACTGCAACCTTGCAGGTACCTCCAAGGTTCCCCGCCCAGCGAAAGCCCCCAGACCCAAATTGAGAGGGGCTGCTTGTGGGCCCCCTGGGGGGCTTTCAGGCCAGCTAGGTCTTTGGCTGCTGGCCCCTTTCGTTTGGGAGCTATTGCTGGACGTTTGGCATGTTGGCCGGAGAGTGCTTCTCGGGCCGCCAACTGCAACCTTGCAGGTACCTCCAAGGTTCCCCGCCCAGAGAAAGCCCCCAGACCCAAATTGAGAGGGGCTGCTTGTGGGCCCCCTGGGGGGCTTTCAGGCCAGCTAGGTCTTTGGCTGCTGGCCCCTTTCGTTTGGGAGCTATTGCTGGACGTTTGGCATGTTGGCCGGAGAGTGCTTCTCGGGCTGCGAACTGCAACCTTGCAGGTACCTCCAAGTTTCCCCGCCCAGCGAAAGCCCCCAGACCCAAATTGAGAGGGGCTGCTTGTGGGCCCCCTGGGGGGCTTTCAGGCCAGCTAGGTCTTTGGCTGCTGGCCCCTTTCGTTTGGGAGCTATTGCTGGACGTTTGGCATGTTGGCCGGAGAGTGCTTCTCGGGCCGCCAACTGCAACCTTGCAGGTACCTCCAAGGTTCCCCGCCCAGAGAAAGCCCCCAGACCCAAATTGAGAGGGGCTGCTTGTGGGCCCCCTGGGGGGCTTTCAGGCCAGCTAGGTCTTTGGCTGCTGGCCCCTTTCGTTTGGGAGCTATTGCTGGACGTTTGGCATGTTGGCCGTAGAGTGCTTCTCGGGCTGCGAACTGCAACCTTGCAGGTACCTCCAAGGTTCCCCGCCCAGCGAAAGCCCCCAGACCCAAATTGAGAGGGGCTGCTTGTGGGCCCCCTGGGGGGCTTTCAGGCCAGCTAGGTCTTTGGCTGCTGGCCCCTTTCGTTTGGGAGCTATTGCTGGACGTTTGGCATGTTGGCCGGAGAGTGCTTCTCGGGCCGCGAACTGCAACCCCACAGGTACCTCCAAGGTTCCCCGCCCAGCGAAAGCCCCCAGACCCAAATTGAGAGGGGCTGCTTGTGGGCCCCCTGGGGGGCTTTCAGGCCAGCTAGGTCTTTGGCTGCTGGCCCCTTTCGTTTGGGAGCTATTGCTGGACGTTTGGCATGTTGGCCGGAGAGTGCTTCTCGGGCTGCCAACTGCAACCTTGCAGGTACCTCCAAGGTTCCCCGCCCAGCGAAAGCCCCCAGACCCAAATTGAGAGGGGCTGCTTGTGGGCCCCCTGGGGGGCTTTCAGGCCAGCTAGGTCTTTGGCTGCTGGCCCCTTTCGTTTGGGAGCTATTGCTGGACGTTTGGCATGTTGGCCGGAGAGTGCTTCTCGGGCTGCCAACTGCAACCTTGCAGGTACCTCTAAGGTTCCCCGCCCAGCGAAAGCCCCCAGACCCAAATTGAGAGGGGCTGCTTGTGGGCCCCCTGGGGGGCTTTCAGGCCAGCTAGGTCTTTGGCTGCTGGCCCCTTTCGTTTGGGAGCTATTGCTGGACGTTTGGCATGTTGGCCGGAGAGTGCTTCTCGGGCCGCCAACTGCAACCCCACTGGTACCTCCAAGGTTCCCCACCCAGCGAAAGCCCCCAGACCCAAATTGAGAGGGGCTGCTTGTGGGCCCCCTGGGGGGCTTTCAGGCCAGCTAGGTCTTTGGCTGCTGGCCCCTTTCGTTTGGGAGCTATTGCTGGACGTTTGGCATGTTGGCCGGAGAGTGCTTCTCGGGCCGCCAACTGCAACCCCACTGGTACCTCCAAGGTTCCCCACCCAGCGAAAGCCCCCAGACCCAAATTGAGAGGGGCTGCTTGTGGGCCCCCTGGGGGGCTTTCAGGCCAGCTAGGTCTTTGGCTGCTGGCCCCTTTCGTTTGGGAGCTATTGCTGGACGTTTGGCATGTTGGCCGGAGAGTGCTTTTCGGGCTGCGAACTGCAACCTTGCAGGTACCTCCAAGGTTCCTCTCACAGCGAAAGCCCCCAGACCCAAATTGAGAGGGGCTGCTTGTGGGCCCCCTGGGGGGCTTTCAGGCCAGCTAGGTCTTTGGCTGCTGGCCCCTTTCGTTTGGGAGCTATTGCTGGACGTTTGGCATGTTGGCCGGAGAGTGATTCTCGGGCCGCGAACTGCAACCTTGCAGGTACCTCCAAGGTTCCCTGCCCAGCGAAAGCCCCCAGACCCAAATTGAGAGGGGCTGCTTGTGGGCCCCCTGGGGGGCTTTCAGGCCAGCTAGGTCTTTGGCTGCTGGCCCCTTTCGTTTGGGAGCTATTGCTGGACGTTTGGCATGTTGGCCGGAGAGTGCTTCTCGGGCCGCCAACTGCAACCTTGCAGGTACCTCCAAGGTTCCCCGCCCAGAGAAAGCCCCCAGACCCAAATTGAGAGGGGCTGCTTGTGGGCCCCCTGGGGGGCTTTCAGGCCAGCTAGGTCTTTGGCTGCTGGCCCCTTTCGTTTGGGAGCTATTGCTGGACGTTTGGCATGTTGGCCGGAGAGTGCTTCTCGGGCCGCCAACTGCAACCTTGCAGCTACCTCCAAGGTTCCCCGCCCAGCCAAAGCCCCCAGACCCAAATTGAGAGGGGCTGCTTGTGGGCCCCCTGGGGGGCTTTCAGGCCAGCTAGGTCTTTGGCTGCTGGCCCCTTTCGTTTGGGAGCTATTGCTGGACGTTTGGCATGTTGGCCGGAGAGTGCTTCTCGCGCCGCGAACTGCAACCTTGCAGGTACCTCCAAGGTTCCCCGCCCAGCGAAAGCCCCCAGACCCAAATTGAGAGGGGCTGCTTGTGGGCCCCCTGGGGGGCTTTCAGGCCAGCTAGGTCTTTGGCTGCTGGCCCCTTTCGTTTGGGAGCTATTGCTGGACGTTTGGCATGTTGGCCGGAGAGTGCTTTTCGGGCTGCGAACTGCAACCTTGCAGGTACCTCCAAGGTTCCCCGCCCAGCGAAAGCCCCCAGACCCAAATTGAGAGGGGCTGCTTGTGGGCCCCCTGGGGGGCTTTCAGGCCAGCTAGGTCTTTGGCTGCTGGCCCCTTTCGTTTGGGAGCTATTGCTGGACGTTTGGCATGTTGGCCGGAGAGTGCTTCTCGGGCCGCCAACTGCAACCTTGCAGGTACCTTCAAGGTGCCCCGCCCAGAGAAAGCCCCCAGACCCAAATTGAGAGGGGCTGCTTGTGGGCCCCCTGGGGGGCTTTCAGGCCAGCTAGGTCTTTGGCTGCTGGCCCCTTTCGTTTGGGAGCTATTGCTGGACGTTTGGCATGTTGGCCGGAGAGTGCTTCTCGGGCCGCCAACTGCAACCTTGCAGGTACCTCCAAGGTTCCCCGCCCAGCGAAAGCCCCCAGACCCAAATTGAGAGGGGCTGCTTGTGGGCCCCCTGGGGGGCTTTCAGGCCAGCTAGGTCTTTGGCTGCTGGCCCCTTTCGTTTGGGAGCTATTGCTGGACGTTTGGCATGTTGGCCCGAGAGTGCTTTTCGGGCTGCGAACTGCAACCTTGCAGGTACCTCCAAGTTTCCCCGCCCAGCGAAAGCCCCCAGACCCAAATTGAGAGGGGCTGCTTGTGGGCCCCCTGGGGGGCTTTCAGGCCAGCTAGGTCTTTGGCTGCTGGCCCCTTTCGTTTGGGAGCTATTGCTGGACGTTTGGCATGTTGGCCCGAGAGTGCTTTTCGGGCTGCGAACTGCAACCTTGCAGGTACCTCCAAGGTTTCCCGCCCAGCGAAAGCCCCCAGACCCAAATTGAGAGGGGCTGCTTGTGGGCCCCCTGGGGGGCTTTCAGGCCAGCTAGGTCTTTGGCTGCTGGCCCCTTTCGTTTGGGAGCTATTGCTGGACGTTTGGCATGTTGGCCGTAGAGTGCTTCTCGGGCTGCGAACTGCAACCTTGCAGGTACCTCCAAGGTTCCCCGCCCAGCGAAAGCCCCCAGACCCAAATTGAGAGGGGCTGCTTGTGGGCCCCCTGGGGGGCTTTCAGGCCAGCTAGGTCTTTGGCTGCTGGCCCCTTTCGTTTGGGAGCTATTGCTGGACGTTTGGCATGTTGGCCGGAGAGTGCTTCTCGGGGCGCCAACTGCAACCTTGCAGGTACCTCCAAGGTTCCCTGCCCAGCGAAAGCCCCCAGACCCAAATTGAGAGGGGCTGCTTGTGGGCCCCCTGGGGGGCTTTCAGGCCAGCTAGGTCTTTGGCTGCTGGCCCCTTTCGTTTGGGAGCTATTGCTGGACGTTTGGCATGTTGGCCGGAGAGTGCTTCTCGGGCCGCCAACTGCAACCTTGCAGGTACCTCCAAGGTTCCCTGCCCAGCGAAAGCCCCCAGACCCAAATTGAGAGGGGCTGCTTGTGGGCCCCCTGGGGGGCTTTCAGGCCAGCTAGGTCTTTGGCTGCTGGCCCCTTTCGTTTGGGAGCTATTGCTGGACGTTTGGCATGTTGGCCCGAGAGTGATTTTCGGGCTGCGAACTGCAACCTTGCAGGTACCTCCAAGGTTCCTCGCCCAGGGAAAGCCCCCAGACCCAAATTGAGAGGGGCTGCTTGTGGGCCCCCTGGGGGGCTTTCAGGCCAGCTAGGTCTTTGGCTGCTGGCCCCTTTCGTTTGGGAGCTATTGCTGGACGTTTGGCATGTTGGCCGGAGAGTGCTTCTCGGGCTGCGTACTGCAACCCCACAGGTACCTCCAAGGTTCCCTGCCCAGCGAAAGCCCCCAGACCCTAATTGAGAGGGGCTGCTTGTGGGCCCCCTGGGGGGCTTTCAGGCCAGCTAGGTCTTTGGCTGCTGGCCCCTTTCTTTTGGGAGCTATTGCTGGACGTTTGGCATGTTGGCCGGAGAGTGCTTCTCGGGCCGCCAACTGCAACCTTGCAGGTACCTCCAAGGTTCCCCGCCCAGCGAAAGCCCCCAGACCCAAATTGAGAGGGGCTGCTTGTGGGCCCCCTGGGGGGCTTTCAGGCCAGCTAGGTCTTTGGCTGCTGGCCCCTTTCGTTTGGGAGCTATTGCTGGACGTTTGGCATGTTGGCCGGAGAGTGCTTCTCGGGCCGCCAACTGCAACCTTGCAGGTACCTCCAAGGTTCCCCGCCCAGCGAAAGCCCCCAGACCCAAATTGAGAGGGGCTGCTTGTGGGCCCCCTGGGGGGCTTTCAGGCCAGCTAGGTCTTTGGCTGCTGGCCCCTTTCGTTTGGGAGCTATTGCTGGACGTTTGGCATGTTGGCCCGAGAGTGATTTTCGGGCTGCGAACTGCAACCTTGCAGGTACCTCCAAGGTTCCTCGCCCAGGGAAAGCCCCCAGACCCAAATTGAGAGGGGCTGCTTGTGGGCCCCCTGGGGGGCTTTCAGGCCAGCTAGGTCTTTGGCTGCTGGCCCCTTTCGTTTGGGAGCTATTGCTGGACGTTTGGCATGTTGGCCGGAGAGTGCTTCTCGGGCCGCGTACTGCAACCCCACAGGTACCTCCAAGGTTCCCTGCCCAGAGAAAGCCCCCAGACCCAAATTGAGAGGGGCTGCTTGT
This sequence comes from Gallinula chloropus, assembly GCF_964237585.1. Taxonomy (NCBI): domain Eukaryota; kingdom Metazoa; phylum Chordata; class Aves; order Gruiformes; family Rallidae; genus Gallinula; species Gallinula chloropus. The sequence continues at coordinate 238,656 of NW_028168533.1, read as the reverse complement.
GGGCCCCCTGGGGGGCTTTCAGGCCAGCTAGGTCTTTGGCTGCTGGCCCCTTTCGTTTGGGAGCTATTGCTGGACGTTTGGCATGTTGGCCGGAGAGTGCTTCTCGGGCCGCCAACTGCAACCTTGCAGGTACCTCCAAGGTTCCCCGCCCAGCGAAAGCCCCCAGACCCAAATTGAGAGGGGCTGCTTGTGGGCCCCCTGGGGGGCTTTCAGGCCAGCTAGGTCTTTGGCTGCTGGCCCCTTTCGTTTGGGAGCTATTGCTGGACGTTTGGCATGTTGGCCGGAGAGTGCTTTTCGGGCTGCGAACTGCAACCTTGCAGGTACCTCCAAGGTTCCCCGCCCAGCGAAAGCCCCCAGACCCAAATTGAGAGGGGCTGCTTGTGGGCCCCCTGGGGGGCTTTCAGGCCAGCTAGGTCTTTGGCTGCTGGCCCCTTTCGTTTGGGAGCTATTGCTGGACGTTTGGCATGTTGGCCGGAGAGTGCTTCTCGGGCCGCCAACTGCAACCTTGCAGGTACCTTCAAGGTGCCCCGCCCAGAGAAAGCCCCCAGACCCAAATTGAGAGGGGCTGCTTGTGGGCCCCCTGGGGGGCTTTCAGGCCAGCTAGGTCTTTGGCTGCTGGCCCCTTTCGTTTGGGAGCTATTGCTGGACGTTTGGCATGTTGGCCGGAGAGTGCTTCTCGGGCCGCCAACTGCAACCTTGCAGGTACCTCCAAGTTTCCCCGCCCAGCGAAAGCCCCCAGACCCAAATTGAGAGGGGCTGCTTGTGGGCCCCCTGGGGGGCTTTCAGGCCAGCTAGGTCTTTGGCTGCTGGCCCCTTTCGTTTGGGAGCTATTGCTGGACGTTTGGCATGTTGGCCGGAGAGTGCTTCTCGGGCCGCCAACTGCAACCTTGCAGGTACCTCCAAGGTTCCCCGCCCAGAGAAAGCCCCCAGACCCAAATTGAGAGGGGCTGCTTGTGGGCCCCCTGGGGGGCTTTCAGGCCAGCTAGGTCTTTGGCTGCTGGCCCCTTTCGTTTGGGAGCTATTGCTGGACGTTTGGCATGTTGGCCGGAGAGTGCTTCTCGGGCTGCGAACTGCAACCTTGCAGGTACCTCCAAGGTTCCCCGCCCAGCGAAAGCCCCCAGACCCAAATTGAGAGGGGCTGCTTGTGGGCCCCCTGGGGGGCTTTCAGGCCAGCTAGGTCTTTGGCTGCTGGCCCCTTTCGTTTGGGAGCTATTGCTGGACGTTTGGCATGTTGGCCGGAGAGTGCTTCTCGGGGCGCCAACTGCAACCTTGCAGGTACCTCCAAGGTTCCCCGCCCAGCGAAAGCCCCCAGACCCAAATTGAGAGGGGCTGCTTGTGGGCCCCCTGGGGGGCTTTCAGGCCAGCTAGGTCTTTGGCTGCTGGCCCCTTTCGTTTGGGAGCTATTGCTGGACGTTTGGCATGTTGGCCGGAGAGTGCTTCTCGGGCCGCCAACTGCAACCTTGCAGGTACCTCCAAGGTTCCCTGCCCAGCGAAAGCCCCCAGACCCAAATTGAGAGGGGCTGCTTGTGGGCCCCCTGGGGGGCTTTCAGGCCAGCTAGGTCTTTGGCTGCTGGCCCCTTTCGTTTGGGAGCTATTGCTGGACGTTTGGCATGTTGGCCCGAGAGTGATTTTCGGGCTGCGAACTGCAACCTTGCAGGTACCTCCAAGGTTCCTCGCCCAGGGAAAGCCCCCAGACCCAAATTGAGAGGGGCTGCTTGTGGGCCCCCTGGGGGGCTTTCAGGCCAGCTAGGTCTTTGGCTGCTGGCCCCTTTCGTTTGGGAGCTATTGCTGGACGTTTGGCATGTTGGCCGGAGAGTGCTTCTCGGGCTGCGTACTGCAACCTTGCAGGTACCTCCAAGGTTCCCTGCCCAGCGAAAGCCCCCAGACCCAAATTGAGAGGGGCTGCTTGTGGGCCCCCTGGGGGGCTTTCAGGCCAGCTAGGTCTTTGGCTGCTGGCCCCTTTCGTTTGGGAGCTATTGCTGGACGTTTGGCATGTTGGCCGGAGAGTGCTTCTCGGGGCGCCAACTGCAACCTTGCAGGTACCTCCAAGGTTCCCCACCCAGCGAAAGCCCCCAGACCCAAATTGAGAGGGGCTGCTTGTGGGCCCCCTGGGGGGCTTTCAGGCCAGCTAGGTCTTTGGCTGCTGGCCCCTTTCGTTTGGGAGCTATTGCTGGACGTTTGGCATGTTGGCCGGAGAGTGCTTCTCGGGCCGCCAACTGCAACCTTGCAGGTACCTCCAAGGTTCCCTGCCCAGCGAAAGCCCCCAGACCCAAATTGAGAGGGGCTGCTTGTGGGCCCCCTGGGGGGCTTTCAGGCCAGCTAGGTCTTTGGCTGCTGGCCCCTTTCGTTTGGGAGCTATTGCTGGACGTTTGGCATGTTGGCCCGAGAGTGATTTTCGGGCTGCGAACTGCAACCTTGCAGGTACCTCCAAGGTTCCTCGCCCAGGGAAAGCCCCCAGACCCAAATTGAGAGGGGCTGCTTGTGGGCCCCCTGGGGGGCTTTCAGGCCAGCTAGGTCTTTGGCTGCTGGCCCCTTTCGTTTGGGAGCTATTGCTGGACGTTTGGCATGTTGGCCGGAGAGTGCTTCTCGGGCCGCGTACTGCAACCCCACAGGTACCTCCAAGGTTCCCTGCCCAGAGAAAGCCCCCAGACCCAAATTGAGAGGGGCTGCTTGTGGGCCCCCTGGGGGGCTTTCAGGCCAGCTAGGTCTTTGGCTGCTGGCCCCTTTCGTTTGGGAGCTATTGCTGGACGTTTGGCATGTTGGCCGGAGAGTGCTTCTCGGGCCGCCAACTGCAACCTTGCAGGTACCTCCAAGGTTCCCCGCCCAGCGAAAGCCCCCAGACCCAAATTGAGAGGGGCTGCTTGTGGGCCCCCTGGGGGGCTTTCAGGCCAGCTAGGTCTTTGGCTGCTGGCCCCTTTCGTTTGGGAGCTATTGCTGGACGTTTGGCATGTTGGCCGGAGAGTGCTTCTCGGGCCGCCAACTGCAACCTTGCAGGTACCTCCAAGGTTCCCCGCCCAGCGAAAGCCCCCAGACCCAAATTGAGAGGGGCTGCTTGTGGGCCCCCTGGGGGGCTTTCAGGCCAGCTAGGTCTTTGGCTGCTGGCCCCTTTCGTTTGGGAGCTATTGCTGGACGTTTGGCATGTTGGCCCGAGAGTGATTTTCGGGCTGCGAACTGCAACCTTGCAGGTACCTCCAAGGTTCCTCGCACAGCGAAAGCCCCCAGACCCAAATTGAGAGGGGCTGCTTGTGGGCCCCCTGGGGGGCTTTCAGGCCAGCTAGGTCTTTGGCTGCTGGCCCCTTTCGTTTGGGAGCTATTGCTGGACGTTTGGCATGTTGGCCGGAGAGTGCTTCTCGGGCCGCCAACTGCAACCTTGCAGGTACCTCCAAGGTTCCCCGCCCAGCGAAAGCCCCCAGACCCAAATTGAGAGGGGCTGCTTGTGGGCCCCCTGGGGGGCTTTCAGGCCAGCTAGGTCTTTGGCTGCTGGCCCCTTTCATTTGGGAGCTATTGCTGGACGTTTGGCATGTTGGCCGGAGAGTGCTTTTCGGGCTGCGAACTGCAACCTTGCAGGTACCTCCAAGGTTCCTCGCACAGCGAAAGCCCCCAGACCCAAATTGAGAGGGGCTGCTTGTGGGCCCCCTGGGGGGCTTTCAGGCCAGCTAGGTCTTTGGCTGCTGGCCCCTTTCGTTTGGGAGCTATTGCTGGACGTTTGGCATGTTGGCCGGAGAGTGCTTCTCGGGCCGCCAACTACAACCTTGCAGGTACCTCCAAGGTTCCCAGCCCAGCGAAAGCCCCCAGACCCAAATTGAGAGGGGCTGCTTGTGGGCCCCCTGGGGGGCTTTCAGGCCAGCTAGGTCTTTGGCTGCTGGCCCCTTTCGTTTGGGAGCTATTGCTGGACGTTTGGCATGTTGGCCCGAGAGTGCTTCTCGGGCCGCCAACTGCAACCTTGCAGGTACCTGCAAGGTTCCCCGCCCAGCGAAAGCCCCCAGACCCAAATTGAGAGGGGCTGCTTGTGGGCCCCCTTGGGGGCTTTCAGGCCAGCTAGGTCTTTGGCTGCTGGCCCCTTTCGTTTGGGAGCTATTGCTGGACGTTTGGCATGTTGGCCGGAGAGTGCTTCTCGGGCCGCCAACTGCAACCTTGCAGGTACCTCCAAGGTTTCCTGCCCAGCAAAAGCCCCCAGACCCAAATTGAGAGGGGCTGCTTGTGGGCCCCCTTGGGGGCTTTCAGGCCAGCTAGGTCTTTGGCTGCTGGCCCCTTTCGTTTGGGAGCTATTGCTGGACGTTTGGCATGTTGGCCGGAGAGTGCTTTTCGGGCTGCGAACTGCAACCTTGCAGGTACCTCCAAGGTTCCCCGCCCAGCGAAAGCCCCCAGACCCAAATTGAGAGGGGCTGCTTGTGGGCCCCCTGGGGGGCTTTCAGGCCAGCTAGGTCTTTGGCTGCTGGCCCCTTTCGTTTGGGAGTTATTGCTAGACGTTTGGCATGTTGGCCGGAGAGTGCTTCTCGGGCCGCCAACTGCAACCTTGCAGGTACCTCCAAGGTTCCCCGCCCAGCGAAAGCCCCCAGACCCAAATTGAGAGGGGCTGCTTGTGGGCCCCCTGGGGGGCTTTCAGGCCAGCTAGGTCTTTGGCTGCTGGCCCCTTTCGTTTGGGAGCTATTGCTGGACGTTTGGCATGTTGGCCGGAGAGTGCTTCTCGGGCCGCCAACTACAACCTTGCAGGTACCTCCAAGGTTCCCAGCCCAGCGAAAGCCCCCAGACCCAAATTGAGAGGGGCTGCTTGTGGGCCCCCTGGGGGGCTTTCAGGCCAGCTAGGTCTTTGGCTGCTGGCCCCTTTGGTTTGGGAGCTATTGCTGGACGATGGCATGTTGGCCGTAGAGTGCTTCTCGGGCCGCAAACTGCAACCTTGCAGGTACCTCCAAGGTTCCCCGCCCAGCGAAAGCCCCCAGACCCAAATTGAGAGGGGCTGCTTGTGGGCCCCCTGGGGGGCTTTCAGGCCAGCTAGGTCTTTGGCTGCTGGCTCCTTTCGTTTGGGAGCTATTGCTGGACGTTTGGCATGTTGGCCGGAGAGTGCTTTTCGGGCTGCGAACTGCAACCTTGCAGGTACCTCCAAGGTTCCCCGCCCAGCGAAAGCCCCCAGACCCAAATTGAGAGGGGCTGCTTGTGGGCCCCCTGGGGGGCTTTCAGGCCAGCTAGGTCTTTGGCTGCTGGCTCCTTTCGTTTGGGAGCTATTGCTGGACGTTTGGCATGTTGGCCGGAGAGTGCTTCTCCGGCCGCGAACTGCAACCTTGCAGGTACCTCCAAGGTTCCCCACCCAGCGAAAGCCCCCAGACCCAAATTGAGAGGGGCTGCTTGTGGGCCCCCTGGGGGGCTTTCAGGCCAGCTAGGTCTTTGGGTGCTGGCCCCTTTCGTTTGGGAGCTATTGCTGGACGTTTGGCATGTTGGCCGGAGAGTGCTTCTCGGGCCGCCAACTGCAACCTTGCAGGTACCTCCAAGGTTCCCCGCCCAGCGAAAGCCCCCAGACCCAAATTGAGAGGGGCTGCTTGTGGGCCCCCTGGGGGGCTTTCAGGCCAGCTAGGTCTTTGGCTGCTGGCCCCTTTCGTTTGGGAGCTATTGCTGGACGTTTGGCATGTTGGCCGGAGAGTGCTTTTCGGGCTGCGAACTGCAACCTTGCAGGTACCTCCAAGGTTCCCCGCCCAGCGAAAGCCCCCAGACCCAAATTGAGAGGGGCTGCTTGTGGGCCCCCTGGGGGGCTTTCAGGCCAGCTAGGTCTTTGGCTGCTGGCCCCTTTCGTTTGGGAGCTATTGCTGGACGTTTGGCATGTTGGCCGGAGAGTGCTTCTCGGGGCGCCAACTGCAACCTTGCAGGTACCTCCAAGGTTCCCCACCCAGCGAAAGCCCCCAGACCCAAATTGAGAGGGGCTGCTTGTGGGCCCCCTGGGGGGCTTTCAGGCCAGCTAGGTCTTTGGCTGCTGGCCCCTTTCGTTTGGGAGCTATTGCTGGACGTTTGGCATGTTGGCCGGAGAGTGCTTCTCGGGCCGCCAACTGCAACCTTGCAGGTACCTCCAAGGTTCCCTGCCCAGCGAAAGCCCCCAGACCCAAATTGAGAGGGGCTGCTTGTGGGCCCCCTGGGGGGCTTTCAGGCCAGCTAGGTCTTTGGCTGCTGGCCCCTTTCGTTTGGGAGCTATTGCTGGACGTTTGGCATGTTGGCCCGAGAGTGATTTTCGGGCTGCGAACTGCAACCTTGCAGGTAGCTCCAAGGTTCCTCGCCCAGGGAAAGCCCCCAGACCCAAATTGAGAGGGGCTGCTTGTGGGCCCCCTGGGGGGCTTTCAGGCCAGCTAGGTCTTTGGCTGCTGGCCCCTTTCGTTTGGGAGCTATTGCTGGACGTTTGGCATGTTGGCCGGAGAGTGCTTCTCGGGCCGCCAACTGCAACCCCACAGGTACCTCCAAGGTTCCCCGCCCAGCGAAAGCCCCCAGACCCAAATTGAGAGGGGCTGCTTGTGGGCCCCCTGGGGGGCTTTCAGGCCAGCTAGGTCTTTGGCTGCTGGCCCCTTTCGTTTGGGAGCTATTGCTGGACGTTTGGCATGTTGGCCGGAGAGTGCTTCTCGGGCCGCCAACTGCAACCTTGCAGGTACCTCCAAGGTTCCCCGCCCAGCGAAAGCCCCCAGACCCAAATTGAGAGGGGCTGCTTGTGGGCCCCCTGGGGGGCTTTCAGGCCAGCTAGGTCTTTGGCTGCTGGCCCCTTTCGTTTGGGAGCTATTGCTGGACGTTTGGCATGTTGGCCGGAGAGTGCTTCTCGGGCTGCGAACTGCAACCTTGCAGGTACCTCCAAGGTTCCCCGCCCAGCGAAAGCCCCCAGACCCAAATTGAGAGGGGCTGCTTGTGGGCCCCCTGGGGGGCTTTCAGGCCAGCTAGGTCTTTGGCTGCTGGCCCCTTTCGTTTGGGAGCTATTGCTGGACGTTTGGCATGTTGGCCGGAGAGTGCTTCTCGGGCCGCCAACTGCAACCCCACTGGTACCTCCAAGGTTCCCCACCCAGCGAAAGCCCCCAGACCCAAATTGAGAGGGGCTGCTTGTGGGCCCCCTGGGGGGCTTTCAGGCCAGCTAGGTCTTTGGCTGCTGGCCCCTTTCGTTTGGGAGCTATTGCTGGACGTTTGGCATGTTGGCCGGAGAGTGCTTCTCGGGCCGCCAACTGCAACCCCACTGGTACCTCCAAGGTTCCCCACCCAGCGAAAGCCCCCAGACCCAAATTGAGAGGGGCTGCTTGTGGGCCCCCTGGGGGGCTTTCAGGCCAGCTAGGTCTTTGGCTGCTGGCCCCTTTCGTTTGGGAGCTATTGCTGGACGTTTGGCATGTTGGCCGGAGAGTGCTTCTCGGGCCGCCAACTGCAACCTTGCAGGTACCTCCAAGGTTCCCCGCCCAGAGAAAGCCCCCAGACCCAAATTGAGAGGGGCTGCTTGTGGGCCCCCTGGGGGGCTTTCAGGCCAGCTAGGTCTTTGGCTGCTGGCCCCTTTCGTTTGGGAGCTATTGCTGGACGTTTGGCATGTTGGCCGGAGAGTGCTTCTCGGGCCGCCAACTGCAACCTTGCAGCTACCTCCAAGGTTCCCCGCCCAGCCAAAGCCCCCAGACCCAAATTGAGAGGGGCTGCTTGTGGGCCCCCTGGGGGGCTTTCAGGCCAGCTAGGTCTTTGGCTGCTGGCCCCTTTCGTTTGGGAGCTATTGCTGGACGTTTGGCATGTTGGCCGGAGAGTGCTTCTCGCGCCGCGAACTGCAACCTTGCAGGTACCTCCAAGGTTCCCCGCCCAGCGAAAGCCCCCAGACCCAAATTGAGAGGGGCTGCTTGTGGGCCCCCTGGGGGGCTTTCAGGCCAGCTAGGTCTTTGGCTGCTGGCCCCTTTCGTTTGGGAGCTATTGCTGGACGTTTGGCATGTTGGCCGGAGAGTGCTTTTCGGGCTGCGAACTGCAACCTTGCAGGTACCTCCAAGGTTCCCCGCCCAGCGAAAGCCCCCAGACCCAAATTGAGAGGGGCTGCTTGTGGGCCCCCTGGGGGGCTTTCAGGCCAGCTAGGTCTTTGGCTGCTGGCCCCTTTCGTTTGGGAGCTATTGCTGGACGTTTGGCATGTTGGCCGGAGAGTGCTTCTCGGGCCGCCAACTGCAACCTTGCAGGTACCTTCAAGGTGCCCCGCCCAGAGAAAGCCCCCAGACCCAAATTGAGAGGGGCTGCTTGTGGGCCCCCTGGGGGGCTTTCAGGCCAGCTAGGTCTTTGGCTGCTGGCCCCTTTCGTTTGGGAGCTATTGCTGGACGTTTGGCATGTTGGCCGTAGAGTGCTTCTCGGGCCGCCAACTGCAACCTTGCAGGTACCTCCAAGTTTCCCCGCCCAGCGAAAGCCCCCAGACCCAAATTGAGAGGGGCTGCTTGTGGGCCCCCTGGGGGGCTTTCAGGCCAGCTAGGTCTTTGGCTGCTGGCCCCTTTCGTTTGGGAGCTATTGCTGGACGTTTGGCATGTTGGCCGGAGAGTGCTTCTCGGGCCGCCAACTGCAACCTTGCAGGTACCTCCAAGGTTCCCCGCCCAGAGAAAGCCCCCAGACCCAAATTGAGAGGGGCTGCTTGTGGGCCCCCTGGGGGGCTTTCAGGCCAGCTAGGTCTTTGGCTGCTGGCCCCTTTCGTTTGGGAGCTATTGCTGGACGTTTGGCATGTTGGCCGTAGAGTGCTTCTCGGGCTGCGAACTGCAACCTTGCAGGTACCTCCAAGGTTCCCCGCCCAGCGAAAGCCCCCAGACCCAAATTGAGAGGGGCTGCTTGTGGGCCCCCTGGGGGGCTTTCAGGCCAGCTAGGTCTTTGGCTGCTGGCCCCTTTCGTTTGGGAGCTATTGCTGGACGTTTGGCATGTTGGCCGGAGAGTGCTTCTCGGGGCGCCAACTGCAACCTTGCAGGTACCTCCAAGGTTCCCTGCCCAGCGAAAGCCCCCAGACCCAAATTGAGAGGGGCTGCTTGTGGGCCCCCTGGGGGGCTTTCAGGCCAGCTAGGTCTTTGGCTGCTGGCCCCTTTCGTTTGGGAGCTATTGCTGGACGTTTGGCATGTTGGCCGGAGAGTGCTTCTCGGGCCGCCAACTGCAACCTTGCAGGTACCTCCAAGGTTCCCTGCCCAGCGAAAGCCCCCAGACCCAAATTGAGAGGGGCTGCTTGTGGGCCCCCTGGGGGGCTTTCAGGCCAGCTAGGTCTTTGGCTGCTGGCCCCTTTCGTTTGGGAGCTATTGCTGGACGTTTGGCATGTTGGCCCGAGAGTGATTTTCGGGCTGCGAACTGCAACCTTGCAGGTACCTCCAAGGTTCCTCGCCCAGGGAAAGCCCCCAGACCCAAATTGAGAGGGGCTGCTTGTGGGCCCCCTGGGGGGCTTTCAGGCCAGCTAGGTCTTTGGCTGCTGGCCCCTTTCGTTTGGGAGCTATTGCTGGACGTTTGGCATGTTGGCCGGAGAGTGCTTCTCGGGCTGCGTACTGCAACCCCACAGGTACCTCCAAGGTTCCCTGCCCAGCGAAAGCCCCCAGACCCAAATTGAGAGGGGCTGCTTGTGGGCCCCCTGGGGGGCTTTCAGGCCAGCTAGGTCTTTGGCTGCTGGCCCCTTTCGTTTGGGAGCTATTGCTGGACGTTTGGCATGTTGGCCGGAGAGTGCTTCTCGGGCCGCCAACTGCAACCTTGCAGGTACCTCCAAGGTTCCCCGCCCAGCGAAAGCCCCCAGACCCAAATTGAGAGGGGCTGCTTGTGGGCCCCCTGGGGGGCTTTCAGGCCAGCTAGGTCTTTGGCTGCTGGCCCCTTTCGTTTGGGAGCTATTGCTGGACGTTTGGCATGTTGGCCGGAGAGTGCTTCTCGGGCCGCCAACTGCAACCTTGCAGGTACCTCCAAGGTTCCCTGCCCAGCGAAAGCCCCCAGACCCAAATTGAGAGGGGCTGCTTGTGGGCCCCCTGGGGGGCTTTCAGGCCAGCTAGGTCTTTGGCTGCTGGCCCCTTTCGTTTGGGAGCTATTGCTGGACGTTTGGCATGTTGGCCCGAGAGTGATTTTCGGGCTGCGAACTGCAACCTTGCAGGTACCTCCAAGGTTCCTCGCCCAGGGAAAGCCCCCAGACCCAAATTGAGAGGGGCTGCTTGTGGGCCCCCTGGGGGGCTTTCAGGCCAGCTAGGTCTTTGGCTGCTGGCCCCTTTCGTTTGGGAGCTATTGCTGGACGTTTGGCATGTTGGCCGGAGAGTGCTTCTCGGGCCGCGTACTGCAACCCCACAGGTACCTCCAAGGTTCCCTGCCCAGCGAAAGCCCCCAGACCCAAATTGAGAGGGGCTGCTTGTGGGCCCCCTGGGGGGCTTTCAGGCCAGCTAGGTCTTTGGCTGCTGGCCCCTTTCGTTTGGGAGCTATTGCTGGACGTTTGGCATGTTGGCCGGAGAGTGCTTCTCGGGCCGCCAACTGCAACCTTGCAGGTACCTCCAAGGTTCCCCGCCCAGCGAAAGCCCCCAGACCCAAATTGAGAGGGGCTGCTTGTGGGCCCCCTGGGGGGCTTTCAGGCCAGCTAGGTCTTTGGCTGCTGGCCCCTTTCGTTTGGGAGCTATTGCTGGACGTTTGGCATGTTGGCCGGAGAGTGCTTCTCGGGCTGCCAACTGCAACCTTGCAGGTACCTCCAAGGTTCCCCGCCCAGCGAAAGCCCCCAGACCCAAATTGAGAGGGGCTGCTTGTGGGCCCCCTGGGGGGCTTTCAGGCCAGCTAGGTCTTTGGCTGCTGGCCCCTTTCGTTTGGGAGCTATTGCTGGACGTTTGGCATGTTGGCCGGAGAGTGCTTTTCGGGCTGCGAACTGCAACCTTGCAGGTACCTCCAAGGTTCCTCGCACAGCGAAAGCCCCCAGACCCAAATTGAGAGGGGCTGCTTGTGGGCCCCCTGGGGGGCTTTCAGGCCAGCTAGGTCTTTGGCTGCTGGCCCCTTTCGTTTGGGAGCTATTGCTGGACGTTTGGCATGTTGGCCGGAGAGTGCTTCTCGGGCCGCCAACTGCAACCTTGCAGCTACCTCCAAGGTTCCCCGCCCAGCCAAAGCCCCCAGACCCAAATTGAGAGGGGCTGCTTGTGGGCCCCCTGGGGGGCTTTCAGGCCAGCTAGGTCTTTGGCTGCTGGCCCCTTTCGTTTGGGAGCTATTGCTGGACGTTTGGCATGTTGGCCGGAGAGTGCTTCTCGCGCCGCGAACTGCAACCTTGCAGGTACCTCCAAGGTTCCCCGCCCAGCGAAAGCCCCCAGACCCAAATTGAGAGGGGCTGCTTGTGGGCCCCCTGGGGGGCTTTCAGGCCAGCTAGGTCTTTGGCTGCTGGCCCCTTTCGTTTGGGAGCTATTGCTGGACGTTTGGCATGTTGGCCGGAGAGTGCTTTTCGGGCTGCGAACTGCAACCTTGCAGGTACCTCCAAGGTTCCCCGCCCAGCGAAAGCCCCCAGACCCAAATTGAGAGGGGCTGCTTGTGGGCCCCCTGGGGGGCTTTCAGGCCAGCTAGGTCTTTGGCTGCTGGCCCCTTTCGTTTGGGAGCTATTGCTGGACGTTTGGCATGTTGGCCGGAGAGTGCTTCTCGGGCCGCCAACTGCAACCTTGCAGGTACCTTCAAGGTGCCCCGCCCAGAGAAAGCCCCCAGACCCAAATTGAGAGGGGCTGCTTGTGGGCCCCCTGGGGGGCTTTCAGGCCAGCTAGGTCTTTGGCTGCTGGCCCCTTTCGTTTGGGAGCTATTGCTGGACGTTTGGCATGTTGGCCGGAGAGTGCTTCTCGGGCCGCCAACTGCAACCTTGCAGGTACCTCCAAGTTTCCCCGCCCAGCGAAAGCCCCCAGACCCAAATTGAGAGGGGCTGCTTGTGGGCCCCCTGGGGGGCTTTCAGGCCAGCTAGGTCTTTGGCTGCTGGCCCCTTTCGTTTGGGAGCTATTGCTGGACGTTTGGCATGTTGGCCGGAGAGTGCTTCTCGGGCCGCCAACTGCAACCTTGCAGGTACCTCCAAGGTTCCCCGCCCAGAGAAAGCCCCCAGACCCAAATTGAGAGGGGCTGCTTGTGGGCCCCCTGGGGGGCTTTCAGGCCAGCTAGGTCTTTGGCTGCTGGCCCCTTTCGTTTGGGAGCTATTGCTGGACGTTTGGCATGTTGGCCGGAGAGTGCTTCTCGGGCTGCGAACTGCAACCTTGCAGGTACCTCCAAGGTTCCCCGCCCAGCGAAAGCCCCCAGACCCAAATTGAGAGGGGCTGCTTGTGGGCCCCCTGGGGGGCTTTCAGGCCAGCTAGGTCTTTGGCTGCTGGCCCCTTTCGTTTGGGAGCTATTGCTGGACGTTTGGCATGTTGGCCGGAGAGTGCTTCTCGGGGCGCCAACTGCAACCTTGCAGGTACCTCCAAGGTTCCCCGCCCAGCGAAAGCCCCCAGACCCAAATTGAGAGGGGCTGCTTGTGGGCCCCCTGGGGGGCTTTCAGGCCAGCTAGGTCTTTGGCTGCTGGCCCCTTTCGTTTGGGAGCTATTGCTGGACGTTTGGCATGTTGGCCGGAGAGTGCTTCTCGGGCCGCCAACTGCAACCTTGCAGGTACCTCCAAGGTTCCCCGCCCAGCGAAAGCCCCCAGACCCAAATTGAGAGGGGCTGCTTGTGGGCCCCCTGGGGGGCTTTCAGGCCAGCTAGGTCTTTGGCTGCTGGCCCCTTTCGTTTGGGAGCTATTGCTGGACGTTTGGCATGTTGGCCCGAGAGTGATTTTCGGGCTGCGAACTGCAACCTTGCAGGTACCTCCAAGGTTCCTCGCCCAGGGAAAGCCCCCAGACCCAAATTGAGAGGGGCTGCTTGTGGGCCCCCTGGGGGGCTTTCAGGCCAGCTAGGTCTTTGGCTGCTGGCCCCTTTCGTTTGGGAGCTATTGCTGGACGTTTGGCATGTTGGCCGGAGAGTGCTTCTCGGGCTGCGTACTGCAACCTTGCAGGTACCTCCAAGGTTCCCTGCCCAGCGAAAGCCCCCAGACCCAAATTGAGAGGGGCTGCTTGTGGGCCCCCTGGGGGGCTTTCAGGCCAGCTAGGTCTTTGGCTGCTGGCCCCTTTCGTTTGGGAGCTATTGCTGGACGTTTGGCATGTTGGCCGGAGAGTGCTTCTCGGGGCGCCAACTGCAACCTTGCAGGTACCTCCAAGGTTCCCCACCCAGCGAAAGCCCCCAGACCCAAATTGAGAGGGGCTGCTTGTGGGCCCCCTGGGGGGCTTTCAGGCCAGCTAGGTCTTTGGCTGCTGGCCCCTTTCGTTTGGGAGCTATTGCTGGACGTTTGGCATGTTGGCCGGAGAGTGCTTCTCGGGCCGCCAACTGCAACCTTGCAGGTACCTCCAAGGTTCCCTGCCCAGCGAGAGCCCCCAGACCCAAATTGAGAGGGGCTGCTTGTGGGCCCCCTGGGGGGCTTTCAGGCCAGCTAGGTCTTTGGCTGCTGGCCCCTTTCGTTTGGGAGCTATTGCTGGACGTTTGGCATGTTGGCCCGAGAGTGATTTTCGGGCTGCGAACTGCAACCTTGCAGGTACCTCCAAGGTTCCTCGCCCAGGGAAAGCCCCCAGACCCAAATTGAGAGGGGCTGCTTGTGGGCCCCCTGGGGGGCTTTCAGGCCAGCTAGGTCTTTGGCTGCTGGCCCCTTTCGTTTGGGAGCTATTGCTGGACGTTTGGCATGTTGGCCGGAGAGTGCTTCTCGGGCCGCGTACTGCAACCCCACAGGTACCTCCAAGGTTCCCTGCCCAGAGAAAGCCCCCAGACCCAAATTGAGAGGGGCTGCTTGTGGGCCCCCTGGGGGGCTTTCAGGCCAGCTAGGTCTTTGGCTGCTGGCCCCTTTCGTTTGGGAGCTATTGCTGGACGTTTGGCATGTTGGCCGGAGAGTGCTTCTCGGGCCGCCAACTGCAACCTTGCAGGTACCTCCAAGGTTCCCCGCCCAGCGAAAGCCCCCAGACCCAAATTGAGAGGGGCTGCTTGTGGGCCCCCTGGGGGGCTTTCAGGCCAGCTAGGTCTTTGGCTGCTGGCCCCTTTCGTTTGGGAGCTATTGCTGGACGTTTGGCATGTTGGCCGGAGAGTGCTTCTCGGGCCGCCAACTGCAACCTTGCAGGTACCTCCAAGGTTCCCCGCCCAGCGAAAGCCCCCAGACCCAAATTGAGAGGGGCTGCTTGTGGGCCCCCTGGGGGGCTTTCAGGCCAGCTAGGTCTTTGGCTGCTGGCCCCTTTCGTTTGGGAGCTATTGCTGGACGTTTGGCATGTTGGCCCGAGAGTGATTTTCGGGCTGCGAACTGCAACCTTGCAGGTACCTCCAAGGTTCCTCGCACAGCGAAAGCCCCCAGACCCAAATTGAGAGGGGCTGCTTGTGGGCCCCCTGGGGGGCTTTCAGGCCAGCTAGGTCTTTGGCTGCTGGCCCCTTTCGTTTGGGAGCTATTGCTGGACGTTTGGCATGTTGGCCGGAGAGTGCTTCTCGGGCCGCCAACTGCAACCTTGCAGGTACCTCCAAGGTTCCCCGCCCAGCGAAAGCCCCCAGACCCAAATTGAGAGGGGCTGCTTGTGGGCCCCCTGGGGGGCTTTCAGGCCAGCTAGGTCTTTGGCTGCTGGCCCCTTTCATTTGGGAGCTATTGCTGGACGTTTGGCATGTTGGCCGGAGAGTGCTTTTCGGGCTGCGAACTGCAACCTTGCAGGTACCTCCAAGGTTACTCGCACAGCGAAAGCCCCCAGACCCAAATTGAGAGGGGCTGCTTGTGGGCCCCCTGGGGGGCTTTCAGGCCAGCTAGGTCTTTGGCTGCTGGCCCCTTTCGTTTGGGAGCTATTGCTGGACGTTTGGCATGTTGGCCGGAGAGTGATTCTCGGGCCGCGAACTGCAACCTTGCAGGTACCTCCAAGGTTCCCTGCCCAGCGAAAGCCCCCAGACCCAAATTGAGAGGGGCTGCTTGTGGGCCCCCTGGGGGGCTTTCAGGCCAGCTAGGTCTTTGGCTGCTGGCCCCTTTCGTTTGGGAGCTATTGCTGGACGTTTGGCATGTTGGCCGCAGAGTGCTTCTCGGGCCGCCAACTGCAACCTTGCAGGTACCTCCAAGGTTCCTCGCCCAGAGAAAGCCCCCAGACCCTAATTGAGAGGGGCTGCTTGTGGGCCCCCTGGGGGGCTTTCAGGCCAGCTAGGTCTTTGGCTGCTGGCCCCTTTCATTTGGGAGCTATTGCTGGACGTTTGGCATGTTGGCCGGAGAGTGCTTCTCGGGCCGCCAACTGCAACCTTGCAGCTACCTCCAAGGTTCCCCGCCCAGCCAAAGCCCCCAGACCCAAATTGAGAGGGGCTGCTTGTGGGCCCCCTGGGGGGCTTTCAGGCCAGCTAGGTCTTTGGCTGCTGGCCCCTTTCGTTTGGGAGCTATTGCTGGACGTTTGGCATGTTGGCCGGAGAGTGCTTCTCGGGCCGCCAACTGCAACCTTGCAGCTACCTCCAAGGTTCCCCGCCCAGCCAAAGCCCCCAGACCCAAATTGAGAGGGGCTGCTTGTGGGCCCCCTGGGGGGCTTTCAGGCCAGCTAGGTCTTTGGCTGCTGGCCCCTTTCGTTTGGGAGCTATTGCTGGACGTTTGGCATGTTGGCCGGAGAGTGCTTTTCGGGCTGCGAACTGCAACCTTGCAGGTACCTCCAAGGTTCCCCGCCCAGCGAAAGCCCCCAGACCCAAATTGAGAGGGGCTGCTTGTGGGCCCCCTGGGGGGCTTTCAGGCCAGCTAGGTCTTTGGCTGCTGGCCCCTTTCGTTTGGGAGCTATTGCTGGACGTTTGGCATGTTGGCCGGAGAGTGCTTCTCGGGCCGCCAACTGCAACCTTGCAGGTACCTCCAAGGTTCCCCGCCCAGCGAAAGCCCCCAGACCCAAATTGAGAGGGGCTGCTTGTGGGCCCCCTGGGGGGCTTTCAGGCCAGCTAGGTCTTTGGCTGCTGGCCCCTTTCATTTGGGAGCTATTGCTGGACGTTTGGCATGTTGGCCGGAGAGTGCTTTTCGGGCTGCGAACTGCAACCTTGCAGGTACCTCCAAGGTTCCCCGCCCAGCGAAAGCCCCCAGACCCAAATTGAGAGGGGCTGCTTGTGGGCCCCCTGGGGGGCTTTCAGGCCAGCTAGGTCTTTGGCTGCTGGCCCCTTTCGTTTGGGAGCTATTGCTGGACGTTTGGCATGTTGGCCGGAGAGTGCTTCTCGGGCCGCCAACTGCAACCTTGCAGGTACCTCCAAGGTTCCCCGCCCAGAGAAAGCCCCCAGACCCAAATTGAGAGGGGCTGCTTGTGGGCCCCCTGGGGGGCTTTCAGGCCAGCTAGGTCTTTGGCTGCTGGCCCCTTTCGTTTGGGAGCTATTGCTGGACGTTTGGCATGTTGGCCGTAGAGTGCTTCTCGGGCTGCGAACTGCAACCTTGCAGGTACCTCCAAGGTTCCCCGCCCAGCGAAAGCCCCCAGACCCAAATTGAGAGGGGCTGCTTGTGGGCCCCCTGGGGGGCTTTCAGGCCAGCTAGGTCTTTGGCTGCTGGCCCCTTTCGTTTGGGAGCTATTGCTGGACGTTTGGCATGTTGGCCGGAGAGTGCTTCTCGGGCCGCCAACTGCAACCTTGCAGGTACCTCCAAGGTTCCCCACCCAGCGAAAGCCCCCAGACCCAAATTGAGAGGGGCTGCTTGTGGGCCCCTTGGGGGGCTTTCAGGCCAGCTAGGTCTTTGGCTGCTGGCCCCTTTCGTTTGGGAGCTATTGCTGGACGTTTGGCATGTTGGCCGGAGAGTGCTTCTCGGGCCGCCAACTGCAACCTTGCAGGTACCTCCAAGGTTCCCTGCCCAGCGAAAGCCCCCAGACCCAAATTGAGAGGGGCTGCTTGTGGGCCCCCTGGGGGGCTTTCAGGCCAGCTAGGTCTTTGGCTGCTGGCCCATTTCGTTTGGGAGCTATTGCTGGACGTTTGGCATGTTGGCCCGAGAGTGATTTTCGGGCTGCGAACTGCAACCTTGCAGGTACCTCCAAGGTTCCTCGCCCAGGGAAAGCCCCCAGACCCAAATTGAGAGGGGCTGCTTGTGGGCCCCCTGGGGGGCTTTCAGGCCAGCTAGGTCTTTGGCTGCTGGCCCCTTTCGTTTGGGAGCTATTGCTGGACGTTTGGCATGTTGGCCGGAGAGTGCTTCTCGGGCCGCGTACTGCAACCCCACAGGTACCTCCAAGGTTCCCTGCCCAGCGAAAGCCCCCAGACCCAAATTGAGAGGGGCTGCTTGTGGGCCCCCTGGGGGGCTTTCAGGCCAGCTAGGTCTTTGGCTGCTGGCCCCTTTCGTTTGGGAGCTATTGCTGGACGTTTGGCATGTTGGCCGGAGAGTGCTTCTCGGGGCGCCAACTGCAACCTTGCAGGTACCTCCAAGGTTCCCCACCCAGCGAAAGCCCCCAGACCCAAATTGAGAGGGGCTGCTTGTGGGCCCCCTGGGGGGCTTTCAGGCCAGCTAGGTCTTTGGCTGCTGGCCCCTTTCGTTTGGGAGCTATTGCTGGACGTTTGGCATGTTGGCCGGAGAGTGCTTCTCGGGCCGCCAACTGCAACCTTGCAGGTACCTCCAAGGTTCCCTGCCCAGCGAAAGCCCCCAGACCCAAATTGAGAGGGGCTGCTTGTGGGCCCCCTGGGGGGCTTTCAGGCCAGCTAGGTCTTTGGCTGCTGGCCCCTTTCGTTTGGGAGCTATTGCTGGACGTTTGGCATGTTGGCCCGAGAGTGATTTTCGGGCCGCGAACTGCAACCTTGCAGGTACCTCCAAGGTTCCTCGCCCAGGGAAAGCCCCCAGACCCAAATTGAGAGGGGCTGCTTGTGGGCCCCCTGGGGGGCTTTCAGGCCAGCTAGGTCTTTGGCTGCTGGCCCCTTTCGTTTGGGAGCTATTGCTGGACGTTTGGCATGTTGGCCGGAGAGTGCTTCTCGGGCTGCCAACTGCAACCTTGCAGGTACCTCCAAGGTTCCCCGCCCAGCGAAAGCCCCCAGACCCAAATTGAGAGGGGCTGCTTGTGGGCCCCCTGGGGGGCTTTCAGGCCAGCTAGGTCTTTGGCTGCTGGCCCCTTTCGTTTGGGAGCTATTGCTGGACGTTTGGCATGTTGGCCGGAGAGTGCTTTTCGGGCTGCGAACTGCAACCTTGCAGGTACCTCCAAGGTTCCTCGCACAGCGAAAGCCCCCAGACCCAAATTGAGAGGGGCTGCTTGTGGGCCCCCTGGGGGGCTTTCAGGCCAGCTAGGTCTTTGGCTGCTGGCCCCTTTCATTTGGGAGCTATTGCTGGACGTTTGGCATGTTGGCCGGAGAGTGCTTTTCGGGCTGCGAACTGCAACCTTGCAGGTACCTCCAAGGTTCCTCGCACAGCGAAAGCCCCCAGACCCAAATTGAGAGGGGCTGCTTGTGGGCCCCCTGGGGGGCTTTCAGGCCAGCTAGGTCTTTGGCTGCTGGCCCCTTTCGTTTGGGAGCTATTGCTGGACGTTTGGCATGTTGGCCGGAGAGTGATTCTCGGGCCGCGAACTGCAACCTTGCAGGTACCTCCAAGGTTCCTCGCCCAGGGAAAGCCCCCAGACCCAAATTGAGAGGGGCTGCTTGTGGGCCCCCTGGGGGGCTTTCAGGCCAGCTAGGTCTTTGGCTGCTGGCCCCTTTCGTTTGGGAGCTATTGCTGGACGTTTGGCATGTTGGCCGGAGAGTGCTTCTCGGGCCGCCAACTGCAACCTTGCAGGTACCTCCAAGGTTCCCCGCCCAGCGAAAGCCCCCAGACCCAAATTGAGAGGGGCTGCTTGTGGGCCCCCTGGGGGGCTTTCAGGCCAGCTAGGTCTTTGGCTGCTGGCCCCTTTCATTTGGGAGCTATTGCTGGACGTTTGGCATGTTGGCCGGAGAGTGCTTTTCGGGCTGCGAACTGCAACCTTGCAGGTACCTCCAAGGTTCCCCGCCCAGCGAAAGCCCCCAGACCCAAATTGAGAGGGGCTGCTTGTGGGCCCCCTGGGGGACTTTCAGGCCAGCTAGGTCTTTGGCTGCTGGCCCCTTTCGTTTGGGAGCTATTGCTGGACGTTTGGCATGTTGGCCGGAGAGTGCTTCTCGGGCCGCCAACTGCAACCTTGCAGGTACCTTCAAGGTGCCCCGCCCAGAGAAAGCCCCCAGACCCAAATTGAGAGGGGCTGCTTGTGGGCCCCCTGGGGGGCTTTCAGGCCAGCTAGGTCTTTGGCTGCTGGCCCCTTTCGTTTGGGAGCTATTGCTGGACGTTTGGCATGTTGGCCGTAGAGTGCTTCTCGGGCCGCCAACTGCAACCTTGCAGTTATCTCCAAGGTTCCCCGCCCAGCGAAAGCCCCCAGACCCAAATTGAGAGGGGCTGCTTGTGGGCCCCCTGGGGGGCTTTCAGGCCAGCTAGGTCTTTGGCTGCTGGCCCCTTTCGTTTGGGAGCTATTGCTGGACGTTTGGCATGTTGGCCGGAGAGTGCTTCTCGGGCCGCGTACTGCAACCCCACAGGTACCTCCAAGGTTCCCTGCCCAGAGAAAGCCCCCAGACCCAAATTGAGAGGGGCTGCTTGTGGGCCCCCTGGGGGGCTTTCAGGCCAGCTAGGTCTTTGGCTGCTGGCCCCTTTCGTTTGGGAGCTATTGCTGGACGTTTGGCATGTTGGCCGGAGAGTGCTTCTCGGGCCGCCAACTGCAACCTTGCAGGTACCTCCAAGGTTCCCCGCCCAGCGAAAGCCCCCAGACCCAAATTGAGAGGGGCTGCTTGTGGGCCCCCTGGGGGGCTTTCAGGCCAGCTAGGTCTTTGGCTGCTGGCCCCTTTCGTTTGGGAGCTATTGCTGGACGTTTGGCATGTTGGCCGGAGAGTGCTTCTCGGGCTGCCAACTGCAACCTTGCAGGTACCTCCAAGGTTCCCCGCCCAGCGAAAGCCCCCAGACCCAAATTGAGAGGGGCTGCTTGTGGGCCCCCTGGGGGGCTTTCAGGCCAGCTAGGTCTTTGGCTGCTGGCCCCTTTCGTTTGGGAGCTATTGCTGGACGTTTGGCATGTTGGCCGGAGAGTGCTTTTCGGGCTGCGAACTGCAACCTTGCAGGTACCTCCAAGGTTCCTCGCACAGCGAAAGCCCCCAGACCCAAATTGAGAGGGGCTGCTTGTGGGCCCCCTGGGGGGCTTTCAGGCCAGCTAGGTCTTTGGCTGCTGGCCCCTTTCGTTTGGGAGCTATTGCTGGACGTTTGGCATGTTGGCCGGAGAGTGCTTCTCGGGCCGCCAACTGCAACCTTGCAGCTACCTCCAAGGTTCCCCGCCCAGCCAAAGCCCCCAGACCCAAATTGAGAGGGGCTGCTTGTGGGCCCCCTGGGGGGCTTTCAGGCCAGCTAGGTCTTTGGCTGCTGGCCCCTTTCGTTTGGGAGCTATTGCTGGACGTTTGGCATGTTGGCCGGAGAGTGCTTCTCGCGCCGCGAACTGCAACCTTGCAGGTACCTCCAAGGTTCCCCGCCCAGCGAAAGCCCCCAGACCCAAATTGAGAGGGGCTGCTTGTGGGCCCCCTGGGGGGCTTTCAGGCCAGCTAGGTCTTTGGCTGCTGGCCCCTTTCGTTTGGGAGCTATTGCTGGACGTTTGGCATGTTGGCCGGAGAGTGCTTTTCGGGCTGCGAACTGCAACCTTGCAGGTACCTCCAAGGTTCCCCGCCCAGCGAAAGCCCCCAGACCCAAATTGAGAGGGGCTGCTTGTGGGCCCCCTGGGGGGCTTTCAGGCCAGCTAGGTCTTTGGCTGCTGGCCCCTTTCGTTTGGGAGCTATTGCTGGACGTTTGGCATGTTGGCCGGAGAGTGCTTCTCGGGCCGCCAACTGCAACCTTGCAGGTACCTTCAAGGTGCCCCGCCCAGAGAAAGCCCCCAGACCCAAATTGAGAGGGGCTGCTTGTGGGCCCCCTGGGGGGCTTTCAGGCCAGCTAGGTCTTTGGCTGCTGGCCCCTTTCGTTTGGGAGCTATTGCTGGACGTTTGGCATGTTGGCCGGAGAGTGCTTCTCGGGCCGCCAACTGCAACCTTGCAGGTACCTCCAAGTTTCCCCGCCCAGCGAAAGCCCCCAGACCCAAATTGAGAGGGGCTGCTTGTGGGCCCCCTGGGGGGCTTTCAGGCCAGCTAGGTCTTTGGCTGCTGGCCCCTTTCGTTTGGGAGCTATTGCTGGACGTTTGGCATGTTGGCCTGAGAGTGCTTCTCGGGCCGCCAACTGCAACCTTGCAGGTACCTCCAAGGTTCCCCGCCCAGAGAAAGCCCCCAGACCCAAATTGAGAGGGGCTGCTTGTGGGCCCCCTGGGGGGCTTTCAGGCCAGCTAGGTCTTTGGCTGCTGGCCCCTTTCGTTTGGGAGCTATTGCTGGACGTTTGGCATGTTGGCCGGAGAGTGCTTCTCGGGCTGCGAACTGCAACCTTGCAGGTACCTCCAAGGTTCCCCGCCCAGCGAAAGCCCCCAGACCCAAATTGAGAGGGGCTGCTTGTGGGCCCCCTGGGGGGCTTTCAGGCCAGCTAGGTCTTTGGCTGCTGGCCCCTTTCGTTTGGGAGCTATTGCTGGACGTTTGGCATGTTGGCCGGAGAGTGCTTCTCGGGGCGCCAACTGCAACCTTGCAGGTACCTCCAAGGTTCCCCGCCCAGCGAAAGCCCCCAGACCCAAATTGAGAGGGGCTGCTTGTGGGCCCCCTGGGGGGCTTTCAGGCCAGCTAGGTCTTTGGCTGCTGGCCCCTTTCGTTTGGGAGCTATTGCTGGACGTTTGGCATGTTGGCCGGAGAGTGCTTCTCGGGCCGCCAACTGCAACCTTGCAGGTACCTCCAAGGTTCCCTGCCCAGCGAAAGCCCCCAGACCCAAATTGAGAGGGGCTGCTTGTGGGCCCCCTGGGGGGCTTTCAGGCCAGCTAGGTCTTTGGCTGCTGGCCCCTTTCGTTTGGGAGCTATTGCTGGACGTTTGGCATGTTGGCCCGAGAGTGATTTTCGGGCTGCGAACTGCAACCTTGCAGGTACCTCCAAGGTTCCTCGCCCAGGGAAAGCCCCCAGACCCAAATTGAGAGGGGCTGCTTGTGGGCCCCCTGGGGGGCTTTCAGGCCAGCTAGGTCTTTGGCTGCTGGCCCCTTTCGTTTGGGAGCTATTGCTGGACGTTTGGCATGTTGGCCGGAGAGTGCTTCTCGGGCTGCGTACTGCAACCTTGCAGGTACCTCCAAGGTTCCCTGCCCAGCGAAAGCCCCCAGACCCAAATTGAGAGGGGCTGCTTGTGGGCCCCCTGGGGGGCTTTCAGGCCAGCTAGGTCTTTGGCTGCTGGCCCCTTTCGTTTGGGAGCTATTGCTGGACGTTTGGCATGTTGGCCGGAGAGTGCTTCTCGGGGCGCCAACTGCAACCTTGCAGGTACCTCCAAGGTTCCCCACCCAGCGAAAGCCCCCAGACCCAAATTGAGAGGGGCTGCTTGTGGGCCCCCTGGGGGGCTTTCAGGCCAGCTAGGTCTTTGGCTGCTGGCCCCTTTCGTTTGGGAGCTATTGCTGGACGTTTGGCATGTTGGCCGGAGAGTGCTTCTCGGGCCGCCAACTGCAACCTTGCAGGTACCTCCAAGGTTCCCTGCCCAGCGAGAGCCCCCAGACCCAAATTGAGAGGGGCTGCTTGTGGGCCCCCTGGGGGGCTTTCAGGCCAGCTAGGTCTTTGGCTGCTGGCCCCTTTCGTTTGGGAGCTATTGCTGGACGTTTGGCATGTTGGCCCGAGAGTGATTTTCGGGCTGCGAACTGCAACCTTGCAGGTACCTCCAAGGTTCCTCGCCCAGGGAAAGCCCCCAGACCCAAATTGAGAGGGGCTGCTTGTGGGCCCCCTGGGGGGCTTTCAGGCCAGCTAGGTCTTTGGCTGCTGGCCCCTTTCGTTTGGGAGCTATTGCTGGACGTTTGGCATGTTGGCCGGAGAGTGCTTCTCGGGCCGCGTACTGCAACCCCACAGGTACCTCCAAGGTTCCCTGCCCAGAGAAAGCCCCCAGACCCAAATTGAGAGGGGCTGCTTGTGGGCCCCCTGGGGGGCTTTCAGGCCAGCTAGGTCTTTGGCTGCTGGCCCCTTTCGTTTGGGAGCTATTGCTGGACGTTTGGCATGTTGGCCGGAGAGTGCTTCTCGGGCCGCCAACTGCAACCTTGCAGGTACCTCCAAGGTTCCCCGCCCAGCGAAAGCCCCCAGACCCAAATTGAGAGGGGCTGCTTGTGGGCCCCCTGGGGGGCTTTCAGGCCAGCTAGGTCTTTGGCTGCTGGCCCCTTTCGTTTGGGAGCTATTGCTGGACGTTTGGCATGTTGGCCGGAGAGTGCTTCTCGGGCCGCCAACTGCAACCTTGCAGGTACCTCCAAGGTTCCCCGCCCAGCGAAAGCCCCCAGACCCAAATTGAGAGGGGCTGCTTGTGGGCCCCCTGGGGGGCTTTCAGGCCAGCTAGGTCTTTGGCTGCTGGCCCCTTTCGTTTGGGAGCTATTGCTGGACGTTTGGCATGTTGGCCCGAGAGTGATTTTCGGGCTGCGAACTGCAACCTTGCAGGTACCTCCAAGGTTCCTCGCACAGCGAAAGCCCCCAGACCCAAATTGAGAGGGGCTGCTTGTGGGCCCCCTGGGGGGCTTTCAGGCCAGCTAGGTCTTTGGCTGCTGGCCCCTTTCGTTTGGGAGCTATTGCTGGACGTTTGGCATGTTGGCCGGAGAGTGCTTCTCGGGCCGCCAACTGCAACCTTGCAGGTACCTCCAAGGTTCCCCGCCCAGCGAAAGCCCCCAGACCCAAATTGAGAGGGGCTGCTTGTGGGCCCCCTGGGGGGCTTTCAGGCCAGCTAGGTCTTTGGCTGCTGGCCCCTTTCATTTGGGAGCTATTGCTGGACGTTTGGCATGTTGGCCGGAGAGTGCTTTTCGGGCTGCGAACTGCAACCTTGCAGGTACCTCCAAGGTTCCTCGCACAGCGAAAGCCCCCAGACCCAAATTGAGAGGGGCTGCTTGTGGGCCCCCTGGGGGGCTTTCAGGCCAGCTAGGTCTTTGGCTGCTGGCCCCTTTCGTTTGGGAGCTATTGCTGGACGTTTGGCATGTTGGCCGGAGAGTGATTCTCGGGCCGCGAACTGCAACCTTGCAGGTACCTCCAAGGTTCCCTGCCCAGCGAAAGCCCCCAGACCCAAATTGAGAGGGGCTGCTTGTGGGCCCCCTGGGGGGCTTTCAGGCCAGCTAGGTCTTTGGCTGCTGGCCCCTTTCGTTTGGGAGCTATTGCTGGACGTTTGGCATGTTGGCCGCAGAGTGCTTCTCGGGCCGCCAACTGCAACCTTGCAGGTACCTCCAAGGTTCCTCGCCCAGAGAAAGCCCCCAGACCCTAATTGAGAGGGGCTGCTTGTGGGCCCCCTGGGGGGCTTTCAGGCCAGCTAGGTCTTTGGCTGCTGGCCCCTTTCATTTGGGAGCTATTGCTGGACGTTTGGCATGTTGGCCGGAGAGTGCTTCTCGGGCCGCCAACTGCAACCTTGCAGCTACCTCCAAGGTTCCCCGCCCAGCCAAAGCCCCCAGACCCAAATTGAGAGGGGCTGCTTGTGGGCCCCCTGGGGGGCTTTCAGGCCAGCTAGGTCTTTGGCTGCTGGCCCCTTTCGTTTGGGAGCTATTGCTGGACGTTTGGCATGTTGGCCGGAGAGTGCTTCTCGGGCCGCCAACTGCAACCTTGCAGCTACCTCCAAGGTTCCCCGCCCAGCCAAAGCCCCCAGACCCAAATTGAGAGGGGCTGCTTGTGGGCCCCCTGGGGGGCTTTCAGGCCAGCTAGGTCTTTGGCTGCTGGCCCCTTTCGTTTGGGAGCTATTGCTGGACGTTTGGCATGTTGGCCGGAGAGTGCTTTTCGGGCTGCGAACTGCAACCTTGCAGGTACCTCCAAGGTTCCCCGCCCAGCGAAAGCCCCCAGACCCAAATTGAGAGGGGCTGCTTGTGGGCCCCCTGGGGGGCTTTCAGGCCAGCTAGGTCTTTGGCTGCTGGCCCCTTTCGTTTGGGAGCTATTGCTGGACGTTTGGCATGTTGGCCGGAGAGTGCTTCTCGGGCCGCCAACTGCAACCTTGCAGGTACCTCCAAGGTTCCCCGCCCAGCGAAAGCCCCCAGACCCAAATTGAGAGGGGCTGCTTGTGGGCCCCCTGGGGGGCTTTCAGGCCAGCTAGGTCTTTGGCTGCTGGCCCCTTTCATTTGGGAGCTATTGCTGGACGTTTGGCATGTTGGCCGGAGAGTGCTTTTCGGGCTGCGAACTGCAACCTTGCAGGTACCTCCAAGGTTCCCCGCCCAGCGAAAGCCCCCAGACCCAAATTGAGAGGGGCTGCTTGTGGGCCCCCTGGGGGGCTTTCAGGCCAGCTAGGTCTTTGGCTGCTGGCCCCTTTCGTTTGGGAGCTATTGCTGGACGTTTGGCATGTTGGCCGGAGAGTGCTTCTCGGGCCGCCAACTGCAACCTTGCAGGTACCTCCAAGGTTCCCCGCCCAGAGAAAGCCCCCAGACCCAAATTGAGAGGGGCTGCTTGTGGGCCCCCTGGGGGGCTTTCAGGCCAGCTAGGTCTTTGGCTGCTGGCCCCTTTCGTTTGGGAGCTATTGCTGGACGTTTGGCATGTTGGCCGTAGAGTGCTTCTCGGGCTGCGAACTGCAACCTTGCAGGTACCTCCAAGGTTCCCCGCCCAGCGAAAGCCCCCAGACCCAAATTGAGAGGGGCTGCTTGTGGGCCCCCTGGGGGGCTTTCAGGCCAGCTAGGTCTTTGGCTGCTGGCCCCTTTCGTTTGGGAGCTATTGCTGGACGTTTGGCATGTTGGCCGGAGAGTGCTTCTCGGGCCGCCAACTGCAACCTTGCAGGTACCTCCAAGGTTCCCCACCCAGCGAAAGCCCCCAGACCCAAATTGAGAGGGGCTGCTTGTGGGCCCCTTGGGGGGCTTTCAGGCCAGCTAGGTCTTTGGCTGCTGGCCCCTTTCGTTTGGGAGCTATTGCTGGACGTTTGGCATGTTGGCCGGAGAGTGCTTCTCGGGCCGCCAACTGCAACCTTGCAGGTACCTCCAAGGTTCCCTGCCCAGCGAAAGCCCCCAGACCCAAATTGAGAGGGGCTGCTTGTGGGCCCCCTGGGGGGCTTTCAGGCCAGCTAGGTCTTTGGCTGCTGGCCCATTTCGTTTGGGAGCTATTGCTGGACGTTTGGCATGTTGGCCCGAGAGTGATTTTCGGGCTGCGAACTGCAACCTTGCAGGTACCTCCAAGGTTCCTCGCCCAGGGAAAGCCCCCAGACCCAAATTGAGAGGGGCTGCTTGTGGGCCCCCTGGGGGGCTTTCAGGCCAGCTAGGTCTTTGGCTGCTGGCCCCTTTCGTTTGGGAGCTATTGCTGGACGTTTGGCATGTTGGCCGGAGAGTGCTTCTCGGGCCGCGTACTGCAACCCCACAGGTACCTCCAAGGTTCCCTGCCCAGCGAAAGCCCCCAGACCCAAATTGAGAGGGGCTGCTTGTGGGCCCCCTGGGGGGCTTTCAGGCCAGCTAGGTCTTTGGCTGCTGGCCCCTTTCGTTTGGGAGCTATTGCTGGACGTTTGGCATGTTGGCCGGAGAGTGCTTCTCGGGGCGCCAACTGCAACCTTGCAGGTACCTCCAAGGTTCCCCACCCAGCGAAAGCCCCCAGACCCAAATTGAGAGGGGCTGCTTGTGGGCCCCCTGGGGGGCTTTCAGGCCAGCTAGGTCTTTGGCTGCTGGCCCCTTTCGTTTGGGAGCTATTGCTGGACGTTTGGCATGTTGGCCGGAGAGTGCTTCTCGGGCCGCCAACTGCAACCTTGCAGGTACCTCCAAGGTTCCCTGCCCAGCGAAAGCCCCCAGACCCAAATTGAGAGGGGCTGCTTGTGGGCCCCCTGGGGGGCTTTCAGGCCAGCTAGGTCTTTGGCTGCTGGCCCCTTTCGTTTGGGAGCTATTGCTGGACGTTTGGCATGTTGGCCCGAGAGTGATTTTCGGGCCGCGAACTGCAACCTTGCAGGTACCTCCAAGGTTCCTCGCCCAGGGAAAGCCCCCAGACCCAAATTGAGAGGGGCTGCTTGTGGGCCCCCTGGGGGGCTTTCAGGCCAGCTAGGTCTTTGGCTGCTGGCCCCTTTCGTTTGGGAGCTATTGCTGGACGTTTGGCATGTTGGCCGGAGAGTGCTTCTCGGGCTGCCAACTGCAACCTTGCAGGTACCTCCAAGGTTCCCCGCCCAGCGAAAGCCCCCAGACCCAAATTGAGAGGGGCTGCTTGTGGGCCCCCTGGGGGGCTTTCAGGCCAGCTAGGTCTTTGGCTGCTGGCCCCTTTCGTTTGGGAGCTATTGCTGGACGTTTGGCATGTTGGCCGGAGAGTGCTTTTCGGGCTGCGAACTGCAACCTTGCAGGTACCTCCAAGGTTCCTCGCACAGCGAAAGCCCCCAGACCCAAATTGAGAGGGGCTGCTTGTGGGCCCCCTGGGGGGCTTTCAGGCCAGCTAGGTCTTTGGCTGCTGGCCCCTTTCATTTGGGAGCTATTGCTGGACGTTTGGCATGTTGGCCGGAGAGTGCTTTTCGGGCTGCGAACTGCAACCTTGCAGGTACCTCCAAGGTTCCTCGCACAGCGAAAGCCCCCAGACCCAAATTGAGAGGGGCTGCTTGTGGGCCCCCTGGGGGGCTTTCAGGCCAGCTAGGTCTTTGGCTGCTGGCCCCTTTCGTTTGGGAGCTATTGCTGGACGTTTGGCATGTTGGCCGGAGAGTGATTCTCGGGCCGCGAACTGCAACCTTGCAGGTACCTCCAAGGTTCCTCGCCCAGGGAAAGCCCCCAGACCCAAATTGAGAGGGGCTGCTTGTGGGCCCCCTGGGGGGCTTTCAGGCCAGCTAGGTCTTTGGCTGCTGGCCCCTTTCGTTTGGGAGCTATTGCTGGACGTTTGGCATGTTGGCCGGAGAGTGCTTCTCGGGCCGCCAACTGCAACCTTGCAGGTACCTCCAAGGTTCCCCGCCCAGCGAAAGCCCCCAGACCCAAATTGAGAGGGGCTGCTTGTGGGCCCCCTGGGGGGCTTTCAGGCCAGCTAGGTCTTTGGCTGCTGGCCCCTTTCATTTGGGAGCTATTGCTGGACGTTTGGCATGTTGGCCGGAGAGTGCTTTTCGGGCTGCGAACTGCAACCTTGCAGGTACCTCCAAGGTTCCCCGCCCAGCGAAAGCCCCCAGACCCAAATTGAGAGGGGCTGCTTGTGGGCCCCCTGGGGGACTTTCAGGCCAGCTAGGTCTTTGGCTGCTGGCCCCTTTCGTTTGGGAGCTATTGCTGGACGTTTGGCATGTTGGCCGGAGAGTGCTTCTCGGGCCGCCAACTGCAACCTTGCAGGTACCTTCAAGGTGCCCCGCCCAGAGAAAGCCCCCAGACCCAAATTGAGAGGGGCTGCTTGTGGGCCCCCTGGGGGGCTTTCAGGCCAGCTAGGTCTTTGGCTGCTGGCCCCTTTCGTTTGGGAGCTATTGCTGGACGTTTGGCATGTTGGCCGTAGAGTGCTTCTCGGGCCGCCAACTGCAACCTTGCAGTTATCTCCAAGGTTCCCCGCCCAGCGAAAGCCCCCAGACCCAAATTGAGAGGGGCTGCTTGTGGGCCCCCTGGGGGGCTTTCAGGCCAGCTAGGTCTTTGGCTGCTGGCCCCTTTCGTTTGGGAGCTATTGCTGGACGTTTGGCATGTTGGCCGGAGAGTGCTTCTCGGGCCGCCAACTGCAACCTTGCAGGTACCTCCAAGGTTCCCCGCCCAGAGAAAGCCCCCAGACCCAAATTGAGAGGGGCTGCTTGTGGGCCCCCTGGGGGGCTTTCAGGCCAGCTAGGTCTTTGGCTGCTGGCCCCTTTCGTTTGGGAGCTATTGCTGGACGTTTGGCATGTTGGCCGTAGAGTGCTTTTCGGGCTGCGAACTGCAACCTTGCAGGTACCTCCAAGGTTCCCCGCCCAGCGAAAGCCCCCAGACCCAAATTGAGAGGGGCTGCTTGTGGGCCCCCTGGGGGGCTTTCAGGCCAGCTAGGTCTTTGGCTGCTGGCCCCTTTCGTTTGGGAGCTATTGCTGGACGTTTGGCATGTTGGCCGGAGAGTGCTTCTCGGGGCTCCAACTGCAACCTTGCAGGTACCTCCAAGGTTCCCCACCCAGCGAAAGCCCCCAGACCCAAATTGAGAGGGGCTGCTTGTGGGCCCCCTGGGGGGCTTTCAGGCCAGCTAGGTCTTTGGCTGCTGGCCCCTTTCGTTTGGGAGCTATTGCTGGACGTTTGGCATGTTGGCCGGAGAGTGCTTCTCGGGCCGCCAACTGCAACCTTGCAGGTACCTCCAAGGTTCCCTGCCCAGCGAAAGCCCCCAGACCCAAATTGAGAGGGGCTGCTTGTGGGCCCCCTGGGGGGCTTTCAGGCCAGCTAGGTCTTTGGCTGCTGGCCCCTTTCGTTTGGGAGCTATTGCTGGACGTTTGGCATGTTGGCCCGAGAGTGATTTTCGGGCTGCGAACTGCAACCTTGCAGGTACCTCCAAGGTTCCTCGCCCAGAGAAAGCCCCCAGACCCAAATTGAGAGGGGCTGCTTGTGGGCCCCCTGGGGGGCTTTCAGGCCAGCTAGGTCTTTGGCTGCTGGCCCCTTTCGTTTGGGAGCTATTGCTGGACGTTTGGCATGTTGGCCGGCGAGTGCTTCTCGGGCCGCGTACTGCAACCCCACAGGTACCTCCAAGGTTCCCTGCCCAGCGAAAGCCCCCAGACCCAAATTGAGAGGGGCTGCTTGTGGGCCCCCTGGGGGGCTTTCAGGCCAGCTAGGTCTTTGGCTGCTGGCCCCTTTCGTTTGGGAGCTATTGCTGGACGTTTGGCATGTTGGCCGGAGAGTGCTTCTCGGGGCGCCAACTGCAACCTTGCAGGTACCTCCAAGGTTCCCCACCCAGCGAAAGCCCCCAGACCCAAATTGAGAGGGGCTGCTTGTGGGCCCCCTGGGGGGCTTTCAGGCCAGCTAGGTCTTTGGCTGCTGGCCCCTTTCGTTTGGGAGCTATTGCTGGACGTTTGGCATGTTGGCCCGAGAGTGATTTTCGGGCTGCGAACTGCAACCCCACAGGTACCTCCAAGGTTCCCTGCCCAGCGAAAGCCCCCAGACCCAAATTGAGAGGGGCTGCTTGTGGGCCCCCTGGGGGGCTTTCAGGCCAGCTAGGTCTTTGGCTGCTGGCCCCTTTCGTTTGGGAGCTATTGCTGGACGTTTGGCATGTTGGCCGGAGAGTGCTTCTCGGGCCGCGAACTGCAACCTTGCAGGTACCTCCAAGGTTCCCCGCCCAGCGAAAGCCCCCAGACCCAAATTGAGAGGGGCTGCTTGTGGGCCCCCTGGGGGGCTTTCAGGCCAGCTAGGTCTTTGGCTGCTGGCCCCTTTCGTTTGGGAGCTATTGCTGGACGTTTGGCATGTTGGCCGGAGAGTGCTTCTCGGGCCGCCAACTGCAACCCCACTGGTACCTCCAAGGTTCCCCACCCAGCGAAAGCCCCCAGACCCAAATTGAGAGGGGCTGCTTGTGGGCCCCCTGGGGGGCTTTCAGGCCAGCTAGGTCTTTGGCTGCTGGCCCCTTTCGTTTGGGAGCTATTGCTGGACGTTTGGCATGTTGGCCGGAGAGTGCTTCTCGGGCCGCCAACTTCAACCCCACTGGTACCTCCAAGGTTCCCCACCCAGCGAAAGCCCCCAGACCCAAATTGAGAGGGGCTGCTTGTGGGCCCCCTGGGGGGCTTTCAGGCCAGCTAGGTCTTTGGCTGCTGGCCCCTTTCGTTTGGGAGCTATTGCTGGACGTTTGGCATGTTGGCCGGAGAGTGCTTTTCGGGCTGCGAACTGCAACCTTGCAGGTACCTCCAAGGTTCCTCGCACAGCGAAAGCCCCCAGACCCAAATTGAGAGGGGCTGCTTGTGGGCCCCCTGGGGGGCTTTCAGGCCAGCTAGGTCTTTGGCTGCTGGCCCCTTTCGTTTGGGAGCTATTGCTGGACGTTTGGCATGTTGGCCGGAGAGTGCTTCTCGGGCCGCGAACTGCAACCTTGCAGGTACCTCCAAGGTTCCCCGCCCAGCGAAAGCCCCCAGACCCAAATTGAGAGGGGCTGCTTGTGGGCCCCCTGGGGGGCTTTCAGGCCAGCTAGGTCTTTGGTTGCTGGCCCCTTTCGTTTGGGAGCTATTGCTGGACGTTTGGCATGTTGGCCGGAGAGTGCTTTTCGGGCTGCGAACTGCAACCTTGCAGGTACCTCCAAGGTTCCCCGCCCAGCGAAAGCCCCCAGACCCAAATTGAGAGGGGCTGCTTGTGGGCCCCCTGGGGGGCTTTCAGGCCAGCTAGGTCTTTGGCTGCTGGCCCCTTTCGTTTGGGAGCTATTGCTGGACGTTTGGCATGTTGGCCGGAGAGTGCTTCTCGGGCCGCCAACTGCAACCTTGCAGGTACCTCCAAGGTTCCCCGCCCAGCGAAAGCCCCCAGACCCAAATTGAGAGG
Organism: Gallinula chloropus; assembly: GCF_964237585.1. Lineage (NCBI taxonomy): Eukaryota > Metazoa > Chordata > Aves > Gruiformes > Rallidae > Gallinula > Gallinula chloropus. The sequence goes on along the minus strand of NW_028168533.1, from coordinate 207,343 downwards.
GGCTGCTTGTGGGCCCCCTGGGGGGCTTTCAGGCCAGCTAGGTCTTTGGCTGCTGGCCCCTTTCATTTGGGAGCTATTGCTGGACGTTTGGCATGTTGGCCGGAGAGTGCTTCTCGGGCTGCGAACTGCAACCTTGCAGGTACCTCCAAGGTTCCCCGCCCAGCGAAAGCCCCCAGACCCAAATTGAGAGGGGCTGCTTGTGGGCCCCCTGGGGGACTTTCAGGCCAGCTAGGTCTTTGGCTGCTGGCCCCTTTCGTTTGGGAGCTATTGCTGGACGTTTGGCATGTTGGCCGGAGAGTGCTTCTCGGGCCGCCAACTGCAACCTTGCAGGTACCTTCAAGGTGCCCCGCCCAGAGAAAGCCCCCAGACCCAAATTGAGAGGGGCTGCTTGTGGGCCCCCTGGGGGGCTTTCAGGCCAGCTAGGTCTTTGGCTGCTGGCCCCTTTCGTTTGGGAGCTATTGCTGGACGTTTGGCATGTTGGCCGGAGAGTGCTTCTCGGGCTGCGAACTGCAACCTTGCAGGTACCTCCAAGTTTCCCCGCCCAGCGAAAGCCCCCAGACCCAAATTGAGAGGGGCTGCTTGTGGGCCCCCTGGGGGGCTTTCAGGCCAGCTAGGTCTTTGGCTGCTGGCCCCTTTCGTTTGGGAGCTATTGCTGGACGTTTGGCATGTTGGCCGGAGAGTGCTTCTCGGGCCGCCAACTGCAACCTTGCAGGTACCTCCAAGGTTTCCTGCCCAGCAAAAGCCCCCAGACCCAAATTGAGAGGGGCTGCTTGTGGGCCCCCTTGGGGGCTTTCAGGCCAGCTAGGTCTTTGGCTGCTGGCCCCTTTCGTTTGGGAGCTATTGCTGGACGTTTGGCATGTTGGCCGGAGAGTGCTTTTCGGGCTGCGAACTGCAACCTTGCAGGTACCTCCAAGGTTCCCCGCCCAGCGAAAGCCCCCAGACCCAAATTGAGAGGGGCTGCTTGTGGGCCCCCTGGGGGGCTTTCAGGCCAGCTAGGTCTTTGGCTGCTGGCCCCTTTCGTTTGGGAGTTATTGCTAGACGTTTGGCATGTTGGCCGGAGAGTGCTTCTCGGGCCGCCAACTGCAACCTTGCAGGTACCTCCAAGGTTCCCCGCCCAGCGAAAGCCCCCAGACCCAAATTGAGAGGGGCTGCTTGTGGGCCCCCTGGGGGGCTTTCAGGCCAGCTAGGTCTTTGGCTGCTGGCCCCTTTCGTTTGGGAGCTATTGCTGGACGTTTGGCATGTTGGCCGGAGAGTGCTTCTCGGGCCGCCAACTACAACCTTGCAGGTACCTCCAAGGTTCCCAGCCCAGCGAAAGCCCCCAGACCCAAATTGAGAGGGGCTGCTTGTGGGCCCCCTGGGGGGCTTTCAGGCCAGCTAGGTCTTTGGCTGCTGGCCCCTTTGGTTTGGGAGCTATTGCTGGACGATGGCATGTTGGCCGTAGAGTGCTTCTCGGGCCGCAAACTGCAACCTTGCAGGTACCTCCAAGGTTCCCCGCCCAGCGAAAGCCCCCAGACCCAAATTGAGAGGGGCTGCTTGTGGGCCCCCTGGGGGGCTTTCAGGCCAGCTAGGTCTTTGGCTGCTGGCTCCTTTCGTTTGGGAGCTATTGCTGGACGTTTGGCATGTTGGCCGGAGAGTGCTTTTCGGGCTGCGAACTGCAACCTTGCAGGTACCTCCAAGGTTCCCCGCCCAGCGAAAGCCCCCAGACCCAAATTGAGAGGGGCTGCTTGTGGGCTCCCTGGGGGGCTTTCAGGCCAGCTAGGTCTTTGGCTGCTGGCTCCTTTCGTTTGGGAGCTATTGCTGGACGTTTGGCATGTTGGCCGGAGAGTGCTTCTCCGGCCGCGAACTGCAACCTTGCAGGTACCTCCAAGGTTCCCTGCCCAGCGAAAGCCCCCAGACCCAAATTGAGAGGGGCTGCTTGTGGGCCCCCTGGGGGGCTTTCAGGCCAGCTAGGTCTTTGGGTGCTGGCCCCTTTCGTTTGGGAGCTATTGCTGGACGTTTGGCATGTTGGCCGGAGAGTGCTTCTCGGGCCGCCAACTGCAACCTTGCAGGTACCTCCAAGGTTCCCCGCCCAGCGAAAGCCCCCAGACCCAAATTGAGAGGGGCTGCTTGTGGGCCCCCTGGGGGGCTTTCAGGCCAGCTAGGTCTTTGGCTGCTGGCCCCTTTCGTTTGGGAGCTATTGCTGGACGTTTGGCATGTTGGCCGGAGAGTGCTTTTCGGGCTGCGAACTGCAACCTTGCAGGTACCTCCAAGGTTCCCCGCCCAGCGAAAGCCCCCAGACCCAAATTGAGAGGGGCTGCTTGTGGGCCCCCTGGGGGGCTTTCAGGCCAGCTAGGTCTTTGGCTGCTGGCCCCTTTCGTTTGGGAGTTATTGCTGGACGTTTGGCATGTTGGCCGGAGAGTGCTTCTCGGGCCGCGAACTGCAACCTTGCAGGTACCTCCAAGGTTCCCCGCCCAGCGAAAGCCCCCAGACCCAAATTGAGAGGGGCTGCTTGTGGGCCCCCTGGGGGGCTTTCAGGCCAGCTAGGTCTTTGGCTGCTGGCCCCTTTCGTTTGGGAGCTATTGCTGGACGTTTGGCATGTTGGCCGGAGAGTGCTTCTCGGGCTGCGAACTGCAACCTTGCAGGTACCTCCAAGGTTCCCCGCCCAGCGAAAGCCCCCAGACCCAAATTGAGAGGGGCTGCTTGTGGGCCCCCTGGGGGGCTTTCAGGCCAGCTAGGTCTTTGGCTGCTGGCCCCTTTCGTTTGGGAGCTATTGCTGGACGTTTGGAATGTTGGCCGGAGAGTGCTTCTCGGGCCGCGAACTGCAACCTTGCAGGTACCTCCAAGGTTCCCCGCCCAGCGAAAGCCCCCAGACCCAAATTGAGAGGGGCTGCTTGTGGGCCCCCTGGGGGGCTTTCAGGCCAGCTAGGTCTTTGGCTGCTGGCCCCTTTCGTTTGGGAGCTATTGCTGGACGTTTGGCATGTTGGCCGGAGAGTGCTTCTCGGGCTGCGAACTGCAACCTTGCAGGTACCTCCAAGGTTCCCCGCCCAGCGAAAGCCCCCAGACCCAAATTGAGAGGGGCTGCTTGTGGGCCCCCTGGGGGGCTTTCAGGCCAGCTAGGTCTTTGGCTGCTGGCCCCTTTCGTTTGGGAGCTATTGCTGGACGTTTGGCATGTTGGCCGGAGAGTGCTTCTCGGGCCGCCAACTGCAAACTTGCAGGTACCTCCAAGGTTCCCCGCCCAGCGAAAGCCCCCAGACCCAAATTGAGAGGGGCTGCTTGTGGGCCCCCTGGGGGGCTTTCAGGCCAGCTAGGTCTTTGGCTGCTGGCCCCTTTCGTTTGGGAGCTATTGCTGGACGTTTGGCATGTTGGCCGGAGAGTGCTTCTCCGGCCGCGAACTGCAACCTTGCAGGTACCTCCAAGGTTCCCCGCCCAGCGAAAGCCCCCAGACCCAAATTGAGAGGGGCTGCTTGTGGGCCCCCTGGGGGGCTTTCAGGCCAGCTAGGTCTTTGGCTGCTGGCCCCTTTCGTTTGGGAGCTATTGCTGGACGTTTTGCATGTTGGCCGTAGAGTGCTTCTCGGGCCGCCAACTACAACCTTGCAGGTACCTCCAAGGTTCCCCGCCCAGCGAAAGCCCCCAGACCCAAATTGAGAGGGGCTGCTTGTGGGCCCCCTGGGGGGCTTTCAGGCCAGCTAGGTCTTTGGCTGCTGGCCCCTTTCGTTTGGGAGTTATTGCTGGACGTTTGGCATGTTGGCCGGAGAGTGCTTCTCGGGCCGCGAACTGCAACCTTGCAGGTACCTCCAAGGTTCCCCGCCCAGCGAAAGCCCCCAGACCCAAATTGAGAGGGGCTGCTTGTGGGCCCCCTGGGGGGCTTTCAGGCCAGCTAGGTCTTTGGCTGCTGGCCCCTTTCGTTTGGGAGCTATTGCTGGACGTTTGGCATGTTGGCCGGAGAGTGCTTCTCGGGCTGCCAACTGCAACCTTGCAGGTACCTCCAAGGTTCCCCGCCCAGCGAAAGCCCCCAGACCCAAATTGAGAGGGGCTGCTTGTGGGCCCCCTGGGGGGCTTTCAGGCCAGCTAGGTCTTTGGCTGCTGGCCCCTTTCGTTTGGGAGCTATTGCTGGACGTTTGGCATGTTGGCCGGAGAGTGCTTCTCGGGCCGCCAACTGCAACCTTGCAGGTACCTCCAAGGTTCCCCGCCCAGCGAAAGCCCCCAGACCCAAATTGAGAGGGGCTGCTTGTGGGCCCCCTGGGGGGCTTTCAGGCCAGTTAGGTCTTTGGCTGCTGGCCCCTTTCGTTTGGGAGCTATTGCTGGACGTTTGGCATGTTGGCCGGAGAGTGCTTCTCCTGCCGCCAACTGCAACCTTGCAGGTACCTCCAAGGTTCCCCGCCCAGCGAAAGCCCCCAGACCCAAATTGAGAGGGGCTGCTTGTGGGCCCCCTGGGGGGCTTTCAGGCCAGCTAGGTCTTTGGCTGCTGGCCCCTTTCGTTTGGGAGTTATTGCTGGACGTTTGGCATGTTGGCCGGAGAGTGCTTCTCGGGCCGCCAACTGCAACCTTGCAGGTACCTCCAAGGTTCCCCGCCCAGCGAAAGCCCCCAGACCCAAATTGAGAGGGGCTGCTTGTGGGCCCCCTGGGGGGCTTTCAGGCCAGCTAGGTCTTTGGCTGCTGGCCCCTTTCGTTTGGGAGCTATTGCTGGACGTTTGGCATGTTGGCCGGAGAGTGCTTCTCGGGCCGCCAACTACAACCTTGCAGGTACCTCCAAGGTTCCCCGCCCAGCGAAAGCCCCCAGACCCAAATTGAGAGGGGCTGCTTGTGGGCCCCCTGGGGGGCTTTCAGGCCAGCTAGGTCTTTGGCTGCTGGCCCATTTCGTTTGGGAGCTATTGCTGGACGTTTGGCATGTTGGCCGGAGAGTGCTTCTCCGGCCGCGAACTGCAACCTTGCAGGTACCTCCAAGGTTCCCCGCCCAGCGAAAGCCCCCAGACCCAAATTGAGAGGGGCTGCTTGTGGGCCCCCTGGGGGGCTTTCAGGCCAGCTAGGTCTTTGGCTGCTGGCCCCTTTCGTTTGGGAGCTATTGCTGGACGTTTGGCATGTTGGCCGGAGAGTGCTTTTCGGGCTGCGAAATGCAACCCCACAGGTACCTCCAAGGTTCCCCGCCCAGCGAAAGCCCCCAGACCCAAATTGAGAGGGGCTGCTTGTGGGCCCCCTGGGGGGCTTTCAGGCCAGCTAGGTCTTTGGCTGCTGGCCCCTTTCGTTTGGGAGCTATTGCTGGACGTTTGGCATGTTGGCCGGAGAGTGCTTCTCGGGCCGCCAACTGCAACCTTGCAGCTACCTCCAAGGTTCCCCGCCCAGCGAAAGCCCCCAGACCCAAATTGAGAGGGGCTGATTGTGGGCCCCCTGGGGGGCTTTCAGGCCAGCTAGGTCTTTGGCTGCTGGCCCCTTTCGTTTGGGAGCTATTGCTGGACGTTTGGCATGTTGGCCGGAGAGTGCTTCTCGGGCCGCCAACTGCAACCTTGCAGGTACCTCCAAGGTTCCCCGCCCAGCGAAAGCCCCCAGACCCAAATTGAGAGGGGCTGCTTGTGGGCCCCCTGGGGGGCTTTCAGGCCAGCTAGGTCTTTGGCTGCTGGCTCCTTTCGTTTGGGAGCTATTGCTGGACGTTTGGCATGTTGGCCGGAGAGTGCTTCTCGGGCCGCGAACTGCAACCTTGCAGGTACCTCCAAGGTTCCCCGCCCAGCGAAAGCCCCCAGACCCAAATTGAGAGGGGCTGCTTGTGGGCCCCCTGGGGGGCTTTCAGGCCAGCTAGGTCTTTGGCTGCTGGCCCCTTTCGTTTGGGAGCTATTGCTGGACGTTTGGCATGTTGGCCGGAGAGTGCTTCTCGGGCCGCCAACTGCAACCTTGCAGCTACCTCCAAGGTTCCCCGCCCAGCGAAAGCCCCCAGACCCAAATTGAGAGGGGCTGATTGTGGGCCCCCTGGGGGGCTTTCAGGCCAGCTAGGTCTTTGGCTGCTGGCCCCTTTCGTTTGGGAGCTATTGCTGGACGTTTGGCATGTTGGCCGGAGAGTGCTTCTCGGGCCGCCAACTGCAACCTTGCAGGTACCTCCAAGGTTCCCCGCCCAGCGAAAGCCCCCAGACCCAAATTGAGAGGGGCTGCTTGTGGGCCCCCTGGGGGGCTTTCAGGCCAGCTAGGTCTTTGGCTGCTGGCCCCTTTCGTTTGGGAGCTATTGCTGGACGTTTGGCATGTTGGCCGGAGAGTGCTTCTCGGGCCGCCAACTACAACCTTGCAGGTACCTCCAAGGTTCCCAGCCCAGCGAAAGCCCCCAGACCCAAATTGAGAGGGGCTGCTTGTGGGCCCCCTGGGGGGCTTTCAGGCCAGCTAGGTCTTTGGCTGCTGGCCCCTTTGGTTTGGGAGCTATTGCTGGACGATGGCATGTTGGCCGTAGAGTGCTTCTCGGGCCGCAAACTGCAACCTTGCAGGTACCTCCAAGGTTCCCCGCCCAGCGAAAGCCCCCAGACCCAAATTGAGAGGGGCTGCTTGTGGGCCCCCTGGGGGGCTTTCAGGCCAGCTAGGTCTTTGGCTGCTGGCTCCTTTCGTTTGGGAGCTATTGCTGGACGTTTGGCATGTTGGCCGGAGAGTGCTTTTCGGGCTGCGAACTGCAACCTTGCAGGTACCTCCAAGGTTCCCCGCCCAGCGAAAGCCCCCAGACCCAAATTGAGAGGGGCTGCTTGTGGGCTCCCTGGGGGGCTTTCAGGCCAGCTAGGTCTTTGGCTGCTGGCTCCTTTCGTTTGGGAGCTATTGCTGGACGTTTGGCATGTTGGCCGGAGAGTGCTTCTCCGGCCGCGAACTGCAACCTTGCAGGTACCTCCAAGGTTCCCTGCCCAGCGAAAGCCCCCAGACCCAAATTGAGAGGGGCTGCTTGTGGGCCCCCTGGGGGGCTTTCAGGCCAGCTAGGTCTTTGGCTGCTGGCCCCTTTCGTTTGGGAGCTATTGCTGGACGTTTGGCATGTTGGCCGGAGAGTGCTTCTCGGGCCGCCAACTGCAACCTTGCAGGTACCTCCAAGGTTCCCCGCCCAGCGAAAGCCCCCAGACCCAAATTGAGAGGGGCTGCTTGTGGGCCCCCTGGGGGGCTTTCAGGCCAGCTAGGTCTTTGGCTGCTGGCCCCTTTCGTTTGGGAGCTATTGCTGGACGTTTGGCATGTTGGCCGGAGAGTGCTTTTCGGGCCGCGAACTGCAACCTTGCAGGTACCTCCAAGGTTCCCCGCCCAGCGAAAGCCCCCAGACCCAAATTGAGAGGGGCTGCTTGTGGGCCCCCTGGGGGGCTTTCAGGCCAGCTAGGTCTTTGGCTGCTGGCCCCTTTCGTTTGGGAGTTATTGCTGGACGTTTGGCATGTTGGCCGGAGAGTGCTTCTCGGGCCGCCAACTGCAACCTTGCAGGTACCTCCAAGGTTCCCCGCCCAGCGAAAGCCCCCAGACCCAAATTGAGAGGGGCTGCTTGTGGGCCCCCTGGGGGGCTTTCAGGCCAGCTAGGTCTTTGGCTGCTGGCCCCTTTCGTTTGGGAGCTATTGCTGGACGTTTGGCATGTTGGCCGGAGAGTGCTTCTCGGGCTGCGAACTGCAACCTTGCAGGTACCTCCAAGGTTCCCCGCCCAGAGAAAGCCCCCAGACCCAAATTGAGAGGGGCTGCTTGTGGGCCCCCTGGGGGGCTTTCAGGCCAGCTAGGTCTTTGGCTGCTGGCCCCTTTCGTTTGGGAGCTATTGCTGGACGTTTGGCATGTTGGCCGGAGAGTGCTTCTCGGGCCGCCAACTGCAACCTTGCAGGTACCTCCAAGGTTCCCCTCGCAGAAAAATCCTCCAGACCCAAATTGAGAGGGGCTGCTTGTGGGCCCCCTGGGGGGCTTTCAGGCCAGCTAGGTCTTTGGCTGCTGGCCCCTTTCGTTTGGGAGCTATTGCTGGACGTTTGGCATGTTGGCCGGAGAGTGCTTTTCGGGCTGCGAACTGCAACCTTGCAGGTACCTCCAAGGTTCCCCGCCCAGCGAAAGCCCCCAGACCCAAATTGAGAGGGGCTGCTTGTGGGCCCCCTGGGGGGCTTTCAGGCCAGCTAGGTCTTTGGCTGCTGGCCCCTTTCGTTTGGGAGTTATTGCTGGACGTTTGGAATGTTGGCCGGAGAGTGCTTCTCGGGCCGCGAACTGCAACCTTGCAGGTACCTCCAAGGTTCCCCGCCCAGCGAAAGCCCCCAGACCCAAATTGAGAGGGGCTGCTTGTGGGCCCCCTGGGGGGCTTTCAGGCCAGCTAGGTCTTTGGCTGCTGGCCCCTTTCGTTTGGGAGCTATTGCTGGACGTTTGGCATGTTGGCCGGAGAGTGCTTCTCGGGCTGCGAACTGCAACCTTGCAGGTACCTCCAAGGTTCCCCGCCCAGCGAAAGCCCCCAGACCCAAATTGAGAGGGGCTGCTTGTGGGCCCCCTGGGGGGCTTTCAGGCCAGCTAGGTCTTTGGCTGCTGGCCCCTTTCGTTTGGGAGCTATTGCTGGACGTTTGGCATGTTGGCCGGAGAGTGCTTCTCGGGCCGCCAACTGCAAACTTGCAGGTACCTCCAAGGTTCCCCGCCCAGCGAAAGCCCCCAGACCCAAATTGAGAGGGGCTGCTTGTGGGCCCCCTGGGGGGCTTTCAGGCCAGCTAGGTCTTTGGCTGCTGGCCCCTTTCGTTTGGGAGCTATTGCTGGACGTTTGGCATGTTGGCCGGAGAGTGCTTCTCCGGCCGCGAACTGCAACCTTGCAGGTACCTCCAAGGTTCCCCGCCCAGCGAAAGCCCCCAGACCCAAATTGAGAGGGGCTGCTTGTGGGCCCCCTGGGGGGCTTTCAGGCCAGCTAGGTCTTTGGCTGCTGGCCCCTTTCGTTTGGGAGCTATTGCTGGACGTTTTGCATGTTGGCCGGAGAGTGCTTCTCGGGCCGCCAACTACAACCTTGCAGGTACCTCCAAGGTTCCCCGCCCAGCGAAAGCCCCCAGACCCAAATTGAGAGGGGCTGCTTGTGGGCCCCCTGGGGGGCTTTCAGGCCAGCTAGGTCTTTGGCTGCTGGCCCCTTTCGTTTGGGAGTTATTGCTGGACGTTTGGCATGTTGGCCGGAGAGTGCTTCTCGGGCCGCGAACTGCAACCTTGCAGGTACCTCCAAGGTTCCCCGCCCAGCGAAAGCCCCCAGACCCAAATTGAGAGGGGCTGCTTGTGGGCCCCCTGGGGGGCTTTCAGGCCAGCTAGGTCTTTGGCTGCTGGCCCCTTTCGTTTGGGAGTTATTGCTGGACGTTTGGCATGTTGGCCGGAGAGTGCTTCTCGGGCCGCCAACTGCAACCTTGCAGGTACCTCCAAGGTTCCCCGCCCAGCGAAAGCCCCCAGACCCAAATTGAGAGGGGCTGCTTGTGGGCCCCCTGGGGGGCTTTCAGGCCAGCTAGGTCTTTGGCTGCTGGCCCCTTTCGTTTGGGAGCTATTGCTGGACGTTTGGCATGTTGGCCGGAGAGTGCTTCTCGGGCCGCCAACTACAACCTTGCAGGTACCTCCAAGGTTCCCCGCCCAGCGAAAGCCCCCAGACCCAAATTGAGAGGGGCTGCTTGTGGGCCCCCTGGGGGGCTTTCAGGCCAGCTAGGTCTTTGGCTGCTGGCCCATTTCGTTTGGGAGCTATTGCTGGACGTTTGGCATGTTGGCCGGAGAGTGCTTCTCCGGCCGCGAACTGCAACCTTGCAGGTACCTCCAAGGTTCCCCGCCCAGCGAAAGCCCCCAGACCCAAATTGAGAGGGGCTGCTTGTGGGCCCCCTGGGGGGCTTTCAGGCCAGCTAGGTCTTTGGCTGCTGGCCCCTTTCGTTTGGGAGCTATTGCTGGACGTTTGGCATGTTGGCCGGAGAGTGCTTTTCGGGCTGCGAAATGCAACCCCACAGGTACCTCCAAGGTTCCCCGCCCAGCGAAAGCCCCCAGACCCAAATTGAGAGGGGCTGCTTGTGGGCCCCCTGGGGGGCTTTCAGGCCAGCTAGGTCTTTGGCTGCTGGCCCCTTTCGTTTGGGAGCTATTGCTGGACGTTTGGCATGTTGGCCGGAGAGTGCTTCTCGGGCCGCCAACTGCAACCTTGCAGCTACCTCCAAGGTTCCCCGCCCAGCGAAAGCCCCCAGACCCAAATTGAGAGGGGCTGATTGTGGGCCCCCTGGGGGGCTTTCAGGCCAGCTAGGTCTTTGGCTGCTGGCCCCTTTCGTTTGGGAGCTATTGCTGGACGTTTGGCATGTTGGCCGGAGAGTGCTTCTCGGGCCGCCAACTGCAACCTTGCAGGTACCTCCAAGGTTCCCCGCCCAGCGAAAGCCCCCAGACCCAAATTGAGAGGGGCTGCTTGTGGGCCCCCTGGGGGGCTTTCAGGCCAGCTAGGTCTTTGGCTGCTGGCTCCTTTCGTTTGGGAGCTATTGCTGGACGTTTGGCATGTTGGCCGGAGAGTGCTTCTCGGGCCGCCAACTGCAACCTTGCAGGTACCTCCAAGGTTCCCCGCCCAGCGAAAGCCCCCAGACCCAAATTGAGAGGGGCTGCTTGTGGGCCCCCTGGGGGGCTTTCAGGCCAGCTAGGTCTTTGGCTGCTGGCCCCTTTCGTTTGGGAGCTATTGCTGGACGTTTGGCATGTTGGCCGGAGAGTGCTTTTAGGGCTGCGAAATGCAACCCCACAGGTACCTCCAAGGTTCCCCGCCCAGCGAAAGCCCCCAGACCCAAATTGAGAGGGGCTGCTTGTGGGCCCCCTGGGGGGCTTTCAGGCCAGCTAGGTCTTTGGCTGCTGGCCCCTTTCGTTTGGGAGCTATTGCTGGACGTTTGGCATGTTGGCCGGAGAGTGCTTCTCGGGCCGCCAACTGCAACCTTGCAGGTACCTCCAAGGTTCCCCGCCCAGCGAAAGCCCCCAGACCCAAATTGAGAGGGGCTGCTTGTGGGCCCCCTGGGGGGCTTTCAGGCCAGCTAGGTCTTTGGCTGCTGGCCCCTTTCGTTTGGGAGCTATTGCTGGACGTTTGGCATGTTGGCCGGAGAGTGCTTCTCGGGCCGCCAACTGCAACCTTGCAGGTACCTCCAAGGTTCCCCGCCCAGCGAAAGCCCCCAGACCCAAATTGAGAGGGGCTGCTTGTGGGCCCCCTGGGGGGCTTTCAGGCCAGCTAGGTCTTTGGCTGCTGGCCCCTTTCGTTTGGGAGCTATTGCTGGACGTTTGGCATGTTGGCCGGAGAGTGCTTCTCGGGCTGCCAACTGCAACCTTGCAGGTACCTCCAAGGTTCCCCGCCCAGCGAAAGCCCCCAGACCCAAATTGAGAGGGGCTGCTTGTGGGCCCCCTGGGGGGCTTTCAGGCCAGCTAGGTCTTTGGCTGCTGGCCCCTTTCGTTTGGGAGCTATTGCTGGACGTTTGGCATGTTGGCCGGAGAGTGCTTCTCGGGCCGCCAACTACAACCTTGCAGGTACCTCCAATGTTCCCCGCCCAGCGAAAGCCCCCAGACCCAAATTGAGAGGGGCTGCTTGTGGGCCCCCTGGGGGGCTTTCAGGCCAGCTAGGTCTTTGGCTGCTGGCCCATTTCGTTTGGGAGCTATTGCTGGACGTTTGGCATGTTGGCCGGAGAGTGCTTCTCCGGCCGCGAACTGCAACCTTGCAGGTACCTCCAAGGTTCCCCGCCCAGCGAAAGCCCCCAGACCCAAATTGAGAGGGGCTGCTTGTGGGCCCCCTGGGGGGCTTTCAGGCCAGCTAGGTCTTTGGCTGCTGGCCCCTTTCGTTTGGGAGCTATTGCTGGACGTTTGGCATGTTGGCCGGAGAGTGCTTTTCGGGCTGCGAAATGCAACCCCACAGGTACCTCCAAGGTTCCCCGCCCAGCGAAAGCCCCCAGACCCAAATTGAGAGGGGCTGCTTGTGGGCCCCCTGGGGGGCTTTCAGGCCAGCTAGGTCTTTGGCTGCTGGCCCCTTTTGTTTGGGAGCTATTGCTGGACGTTTGGCATGTTGGCCGGAGAGTGCTTCTCGGGCCGCGAACTGCAACCTTGCAGGTACCTCCAAGGTTCCCCGCCCAGCGAAAGCCCCCAGACCCAAATTGAGAGGGGCTGCTTGTGGGCCCCCTGGGGGGCTTTCAGGCCAGCTAGGTCTTTGGCTGCTGGCCCCTTTCGTTTGGGAGTTATTGCTGGACGTTTGGCATGTTGGCCGGAGAGTGCTTCTCGGGCCGCCAACTGCAACCTTGCAGGTACCTCCAAGGTTCCCCGCCCAGCGAAAGCCCCCAGACCCAAATTGAGAGGGGCTGCTTGTGGGCCCCCTGGGGGGCTTTCAGGCCAGCTAGGTCTTTGGCTGCTGGCCCCTTTGGTTTGGGAGCTATTGCTGGACGTTTGGCATGTTGGCCGGAGAGTGCTTCTCGGGCTGCGAACTGCAACCTTGCAGGTACCTCCAAGGTTCCCCGCCCAGCGAAAGCCCCCAGACCCAAATTGAGAGGGGCTGCTTGTGGGCCCCCTGGGGGGCTTTCAGGCCAGCTAGGTCTTTGGCTGCTGGCCCCTTTCGTTTGGGAGCTATTGCTGGACGTTTGGCATGTTGGCCGGAGAGTGCTTCTCGGGCCGCGAACTGCAACCTTGCAGGTACCTCCAAGGTTCCCCGCCCAGCGAAAGCCCCCAGACCCAAATTGAGAGGGGCTGCTTGTGGGCCCCCTGGGGGGCTTTCAGGCCAGTTAGGTCTTTGGCTGCTGGCCCCTTTCGTTTGGGAGCTATTGCTGGACGTTTGGCATGTTGGCCGGAGAGTGCTTCTCCGGCCGCGAACTGCAACCTTGCAGGTACCTCCAAGGTTCCCCGCCCAGCGAAAGCCCCCAGACCCAAATTGAGAGGGGCTGCTTGTGGGCCCCCTGGGGGGCTTTCAGGCCAGCTAGGTCTTTGGCTGCTGGCCCCTTTCGTTTGGGAGCTATTGCTGGACGTTTGGCATGTTGGCCGGAGAGTGCTTCTCGGGCTGCGAACTGCAACCTTGCAGGTACCTCCAAGGTTCCCCGCCCAGCGAAAGCCCCCAGACCCAAATTGAGAGGGGCTGCTTGTGGGCCCCCTGGGGGGCTTTCAGGCCAGCTAGGTCTTTGGCTGCTGGCCCCTTTCGTTTGGGAGCTATTGCTGGACGTTTGGCATGTTGGCCGGAGAGTGCTTCTCGGGCCGCCAACTGCAACCTTGCAGGTACCTCCAAGGTTCCCCGCCCAGCGAAAGCCCCCAGACCCAAATTGAGAGGGGCTGCTTGTGGGCCCCCTGGGGGGCTTTCAGGCCAGCTAGGTCTTTGGCTGCTGGCCCCTTTCGTTTGGGAGCTATTGCTGGACGTTTGGCATGTTGGCCGGAGAGTGCTTCTCGGGCCGCCAACTGCAACCTTGCAGCTACCTCCAAGGTTCCCCGCCCAGCCAAAGCCCCCAGACCCAAATTGAGAGGGGCTGCTTGTGGGCCCCCTGGGGGGCTTTCAGGCCAGCTAGGTCTTTGGCTGCTGGCCCCTTTCGTTTGGGAGCTATTGCTGGACGTTTGGCATGTTGGCCGGAGAGTGCTTCTCCGGCCGCGAACTGCAACCTTGCAGGTACCTCCAAGGTTCCCCGCCCAGCGAAAGCCCCCAGACCCAAATTGAGAGGGGCTGCTTGTGGGCCCCCTGGGGGGCTTTCAGGCCAGCTAGGTCTTTGGCTGCTGGCCCCTTTCGTTTGGGAGCTATTGCTGGACGTTTGGCATGTTGGCCGGAGAGTGCTTCTCGGGCCGCCAACTGCAACCTTGCAGGTACCTCCAAGGTTCCCCGCCCAGCGAAAGCCCCCAGACCCAAATTGAGAGGGGCTGCTTGTGGGCCCCCTGGGGGGCTTTCAGGCCAGCTAGGTCTTTGGCTGCTGGCCCCTTTGGTTTGGGAGCTATTGCTGGACGTTTGGCATGTTGGCCGGAGAGTGCTTCTCGGGCTGCGAACTGCAACCTTGCAGGTACCTCCAAGGTTCCCCGCCCAGCGAAAGCCCCCAGACCCAAATTGAGAGGGGCTGCTTGTGGGCCCCCTGGGGGGCTTTCAGGCCAGCTAGGTCTTTGGCTGCTGGCCCCTTTCGTTTGGGAGCTATTGCTGGACGTTTGGCATGTTGGCCGGAGAGTGCTTCTCGGGCCGCGAACTGCAACCTTGCAGGTACCTCCAAGGTTCCCCGCCCAGCGAAAGCCCCCAGACCCAAATTGAGAGGGGCTGCTTGTGGGCCCCCTGGGGGGCTTTCAGGCCAGTTAGGTCTTTGGCTGCTGGCCCCTTTCGTTTGGGAGCTATTGCTGGACGTTTGGCATGTTGGCCGGAGAGTGCTTCTCCGGCCGCGAACTGCAACCTTGCAGGTACCTCCAAGGTTCCCCGCCCAGCGAAAGCCCCCAGACCCAAATTGAGAGGGGCTGCTTGTGGGCCCCCTGGGGGGCTTTCAGGCCAGCTAGGTCTTTGGCTGCTGGCCCCTTTCGTTTGGGAGCTATTGCTGGACGTTTGGCATGTTGGCCGGAGAGTGCTTCTCGGGCTGCGAACTGCAACCTTGCAGGTACCTCCAAGGTTCCCCGCCCAGCGAAAGCCCCCAGACCCAAATTGAGAGGGGCTGCTTGTGGGCCCCCTGGGGGGCTTTCAGGCCAGCTAGGTCTTTGGCTGCTGGCCCCTTTCGTTTGGGAGCTATTGCTGGACGTTTGGCATGTTGGCCGGAGAGTGCTTCTCGGGCCGCCAACTGCAACCTTGCAGGTACCTCCAAGGTTCCCCGCCCAGCGAAAGCCCCCAGACCCAAATTGAGAGGGGCTGCTTGTGGGCCCCCTGGGGGGCTTTCAGGCCAGCTAGGTCTTTGGCTGCTGGCCCCTTTCGTTTGGGAGCTATTGCTGGACGTTTGGCATGTTGGCCGGAGAGTGCTTCTCGGGCCGCCAACTGCAACCTTGCAGCTACCTCCAAGGTTCCCCGCCCAGCCAAAGCCCCCAGACCCAAATTGAGAGGGGCTGCTTGTGGGCCCCCTGGGGGGCTTTCAGGCCAGCTAGGTCTTTGGCTGCTGGCCCCTTTCGTTTGGGAGCTATTGCTGGACGTTTGGCATGTTGGCCGGAGAGTGCTTCTCCGGCCGCGAACTGCAACCTTGCAGGTACCTCCAAGGTTCCCCGCCCAGCGAAAGCCCCCAGACCCAAATTGAGAGGGGCCGCTTGTGGGCCCCCTGGGGGGCTTTCAGGCCAGCTAGGTCTTTGGCTGCTGGCCCCTTTCGTTTGGGAGCTATTGCTGGACGTTTGGCATGTTGGCCGGAGAGTGCTTCTCGGGCCGCCAACTGCAACCTTGCAGGTACCTCCAAGTTTCCCCGCCCAGCGAAAGCCCCCAGACCCAAATTGAGAGGGGCTGCTTGTGGGCCCCCTGGGGGGCTTTCAGGCCAGCTAGGTCTTTGGCTGCTGGCCCCTTTCGTTTGGGAGTTATTGCTGGACGTTTGGCATGTTGGCCGGAGAGTGCTTCTCGGGCCGCGAACTGCAACCTTGCAGGTACCTCCAAGGTTCCCCGCCCAGCGAAAGCCCCCAGACCCAAATTGAGAGGGGCTGCTTTTGGGCCCCCTGGGGGGCTTTCAGGCCAGCTAGGTCTTTGGCTGCTGGCCCCTTTCGTTTGGGAGCTATTGCTGGACGTTTGGCATGTTGGCCGGAGAGTGCTTCTCCGGCCGCGAACTGCAACCTTGCAGGTACCTCCAAGGTTCCCCGCCCAGCGAAAGCCCCCAGACCCAAATTGAGAGGGGCTGCTTGTGGGCCCCCTGGGGGGCTTTCAGGCCAGCTAGGTCTTTGGCTGCTGGCCCCTTTCGTTTGGGAGCTATTGCTGGACGTTTGGCATGTTGGCCGGAGAGTGCTTCTCGGGCCGCGAACTGCAACCTTGCAGGTACCTCCAAGGTTCCCCGCCCAGCGAAAGCCCCCAGACCCAAATTGAGAGGGGCTGCTTGTGGGCCCCCTGGGGGGCTTTCAGGCCAGTTAGGTCTTTGGCTGCTGGCCCCTTTCGTTTGGGAGCTATTGCTGGACGTTTGGCATGTTGGCCGGAGAGTGCTTCTCCGGCCGCGAACTGCAACCTTGCAGGTACCTCCAAGGTTCCCCGCCCAGCGAAAGCCCCCAGACCCAAATTGAGAGGGGCTGCTTGTGGGCCCCCTGGGGGGCTTTCAGGCCAGCTAGGTCTTTGGCTGCTGGCCCCTTTCGTTTGGGAGCTATTGCTGGACGTTTGGCATGTTGGCCGGAGAGTGCTTCTCGGGCCGCCAACTGCAACCTTGCAGGTACCTCCAAGGTTCCCCGCCCAGCGAAAGCCCCCAGACCCAAATTGAGCGGGGCTGCTTGTGGGCCCCCTGGGGGGCTTTCAGGCCAGCTAGGTCTTTGGCTGCTGGCCCCTTTCGTTTGGGAGTTATTGCTGGACGTTTGGCATGTTGGCCGGAGAGTGCTTCTCGGGCCGCCAACTGCAACCTTGCAGGTACCTCCAAGGTTCCCCGCCCAGCGAAAGCCCCCAGACCCAAATTGAGAGGGGCTGCTTGTGGGCCCCCTGGGGGGCTTTCAGGCCAGCTAGGTCTTTGGCTGCTGGCCCCTTTCGTTTGGGAGCTATTGCTGGACGTTTGGCATGTTGGCCGGAGAGTGCTTCTCGGGCCGCCAACTACAACCTTGCAGGTACCTCCAAGGTTCCCCGCCCAGCGAAAGCCCCCAGACCCAAATTGAGAGGGGCTGCTTGTGGGCCCCCTGGGGGGCTTTCAGGCCAGCTAGGTCTTTGGCTGCTGGCCCATTTCGTTTGGGAGCTATTGCTGGACGTTTGGCATGTTGGCCGGAGAGTGCTTCTCCGGCCGCGAACTGCAACCTTGCAGGTACCTCCAAGGTTCCCCGCCCAGCGAAAGCCCCCAGACCCAAATTGAGAGGGGCTGCTTGTGGGCCCCCTGGGGGGCTTTCAGGCCAGCTAGGTCTTTGGCTGCTGGCCCCTTTCGTTTGGGAGCTATTGCTGGACGTTTGGCATGTTGGCCGGAGAGTGCTTTTCGGACTCCGAAATGCAACCCCACAGGTACCTCCAAGGTTCCCCGCCCAGCGAAAGCCCCCAGACCCAAATTGAGAGGGGCTGCTTGTGGGCCCCCTGGGGGGCTTTCAGGCCAGCTAGGTCTTTGGCTGCTGGCCCCTTTCGTTTGGGAGCTATTGCTGGACGTTTGGCATGTTGGCCGGAGAGTGCTTCTCGGGCCGCGAACTGCAACCTTGCAGGTACCTCCAAGGTTCCCCGCCCAGCGAAAGCCCCCAGACCCAAATTGAGAGGGGCTGATTGTGGGCCCCCTGGGAGGCTTTCAGGCCAGCTAGGTCTTTGGCTGCTGGCCCCTTTCGTTTGGGAGCTATTGCTGGACGTTTGGCATGTTGGCCGGAGAGTGCTTCTCCGGCCGCGAACTGCAACCTTGCAGGTACCTCCAAGGTTCCCCGCCCAGCGAAAGCCCCCAGACCCAAATTGAGAGGGGCTGCTTGTGGGCCCCCTGGGGGGCTTTCAGGCCAGCTAGGTCTTTGGCTGCTGGCCCCTTTCGTTTGGGAGCTATTGCTGGACGTTTGGCATGTTGGCCGGAGAGTGCTTCTCGGGCCGCCAACTGCAACCTTGCAGGTACCTCCAAGGTTCCCCGCCCAGCGAAAGCCCCCAGACCCAAATTGAGCGGGGCTGCTTGTGGGCCCCCTGGGGGGCTTTCAGGCCAGCTAGGTCTTTGGCTGCTGGCCCCTTTCGTTTGGGAGTTATTGCTGGACGTTTGGCATGTTGGCCGGAGAGTGCTTCTCGGGCCGCCAACTGCAACCTTGCAGGTACCTCCAAGGTTCCCCGCCCAGCGAAAGCCCCCAGACCCAAATTGAGAGGGGCTGCTTGTGGGCCCCCTGGGGGGCTTTCAGGCCAGCTAGGTCTTTGGCTGCTGGCCCCTTTCGTTTGGGAGCTATTGCTGGACGTTTGGCATGTTGGCCGGAGAGTGCTTCTCGGGCCGCCAACTACAACCTTGCAGGTACCTCCAAGGTTCCCCGCCCAGCGAAAGCCCCCAGACCCAAATTGAGAGGGGCTGCTTGTGGGCCCCCTGGGGGGCTTTCAGGCCAGCTAGGTCTTTGGCTGCTGGCCCCTTTCGTTTGGGAGCTATTGCTGGACGTTTGGCATGTTGGCCGGAGAGTGCTTCTCCGGCCGCGAACTGCAACCTTGCAGGTACCTCCAAGGTTCCCCGCCCAGCGAAAGCCCCCAGACCCAAATTGAGAGGGGCTGCTTGTGGGCCCCCTGGGG
This sequence comes from Gallinula chloropus, assembly GCF_964237585.1. Classification (NCBI taxonomy): domain Eukaryota; kingdom Metazoa; phylum Chordata; class Aves; order Gruiformes; family Rallidae; genus Gallinula; species Gallinula chloropus. The sequence goes on along the minus strand of NW_028168533.1, from coordinate 189,177 downwards.
GGCTTTCAGGCCAGCTAGGTCTTTGGCTGCTGGCCCCTTTCGTTTGGGAGCTATTGCTGGACGTTTGGCATGTTGGCCGGAGAGTGCTTTTCGGACTCCGAAATGCAACCCCACAGGTACCTCCAAGGTTCCCCGCCCAGCGAAAGCCCCCAGACCCAAATTGAGAGGGGCTGCTTGTGGGCCCCCTGGGGGGCTTTCAGGCCAGCTAGGTCTTTGGCTGCTGGCCCCTTTCGTTTGGGAGCTATTGCTGGACGTTTGGCATGTTGGCCGGAGAGTGCTTCTCGGGCCGCGAACTGCAACCTTGCAGGTACCTCCAAGGTTCCCCGCCCAGCGAAAGCCCCCAGACCCAAATTGAGAGGGGCTGATTGTGGGCCCCCTGGGAGGCTTTCAGGCCAGCTAGGTCTTTGGCTGCTGGCCCCTTTCGTTTGGGAGCTATTGCTGGACGTTTGGCATGTTGGCCGGAGAGTGCTTCTCGGGCCGCCAACTACAACCCCACAGGTACCTCCAAGGTTCCCCGCCCAGCGAAAGCCCCCAGACCCAAATTGAGAGGGGCTGCTTGTGGGCCCCCTGGGGGGCTTTCAGGCCAGCTAGGTCTTTGGCTGCTGGCCCCTTTGGTTTGGGAGCTATTGCTGGACGTTTGGCATGTTGGCCGGAGAGTGCTTCTCGGGCTGCGAACTGCAACCTTGCAGGTACCTCCAAGGTTCCCCGCCCAGCGAAAGCCCCCAGACCCAAATTGAGAGGGGCTGCTTGTGGGCCCCCTGGGGGGCTTTCAGGCCAGCTAGGTCTTTGGCTGCTGGCCCCTTTCGTTTGGGAGCTATTGCTGGACGTTTGGCATGTTGGCCGGAGAGTGCTTCTCGGGCCGCGAACTGCAACCTTGCAGGTACCTCCAAGGTTCCCCGCCCAGCGAAAGCCCCCAGACCCAAATTGAGAGGGGCTGCTTGTGGGCCCCCTGGGGGGCTTTCAGGCCAGTTAGGTCTTTGGCTGCTGGCCCCTTTCGTTTGGGAGCTATTGCTGGACGTTTGGCATGTTGGCCGGAGAGTGCTTCTCCGGCCGCGAACTGCAACCTTGCAGGTACCTCCAAGGTTCCCCGCCCAGCGAAAGCCCCCAGACCCAAATTGAGAGGGGCTGCTTGTGGGCCCCCTGGGGGGCTTTCAGGCCAGCTAGGTCTTTGGCTGCTGGCCCCTTTCGTTTGGGAGCTATTGCTGGACGTTTGGCATGTTGGCCGGAGAGTGCTTCTCGGGCTGCGAACTGCAACCTTGCAGGTACCTCCAAGGTTCCCCGCCCAGCGAAAGCCCCCAGACCCAAATTGAGAGGGGCTGCTTGTGGGCCCCCTGGGGGGCTTTCAGGCCAGCTAGGTCTTTGGCTGCTGGCCCCTTTCGTTTGGGAGCTATTGCTGGACGTTTGGCATGTTGGCCGGAGAGTGCTTCTCGGGCCGCCAACTGCAACCTTGCAGGTACCTCCAAGGTTCCCCGCCCAGCGAAAGCCCCCAGACCCAAATTGAGAGGGGCTGCTTGTGGGCCCCCTGGGGGGCTTTCAGGCCAGCTAGGTCTTTGGCTGCTGGCCCCTTTCGTTTGGGAGCTATTGCTGGACGTTTGGCATGTTGGCCGGAGAGTGCTTCTCGGGCCGCGAACTGCAACCTGCAGGTACCTCCAAGGTTCCCCGCCCAGCGAAAGCCCCCAGACCCAAATTGAGAGGGGCTGCTTGTGGGCCCCCTGGGGGGCTTTCAGGCCAGTTAGGTCTTTGGCTGCTGGCCCCTTTCGTTTGGGAGCTATTGCTGGACGTTTGGCATGTTGGCCGGAGAGTGCTTCTCCGGCCGCGAACTGCAACCTTGCAGGTACCTCCAAGGTTCCCTGCCCAGCGAAAGCCCCCAGACCCAAATTGAGAGGGGCTGCTTGTGGGCCCCCTGGGGGGCTTTCAGGCCAGCTAGGTCTTTGGCTGCTGGCCCCTTTCGTTTGGGAGCTATTGCTGGACGTTTGGCATGTTGGCCGGAGAGTGCTTCTCGGGCCGCCAACTGCAACCTTGCAGCTACCTCCAAGGTTCCCCGCCCAGCCAAAGCCCCCAGACCCAAATTGAGAGGGGCTGCTTGTGGGCCCCCTGGGGGGCTTTCAGGCCAGCTAGGTCTTTGGCTGCTGGCCCCTTTCGTTTGGGAGCTATTGCTGGACGTTTGGCATGTTGGCCGGAGAGTGCTTCTCGGGCCGCCAACTGCAACCTTGCAGGTACCTCCAAGGTTCCCCGCCCAGCGAAAGCCCCCAGACCCAAATTGAGCGGGGCTGCTTGTGGGCCCCCTGGGGGGCTTTCAGGCCAGCTAGGTCTTTGGCTGCTGGCCCCTTTCGTTTGGGAGTTATTGCTGGACGTTTGGCATGTTGGCCGGAGAGTGCTTCTCGGGCCGCCAACTGCAACCTTGCAGGTACCTCCAAGGTTCCCCGCCCAGCGAAAGCCCCCAGACCCAAATTGAGAGGGGCTGCTTGTGGGCCCCCTGGGGGGCTTTCAGGCCAGCTAGGTCTTTGGCTGCTGGCCCCTTTCGTTTGGGAGCTATTGCTGGACGTTTGGCATGTTGGCCGGAGAGTGCTTCTCGGGCCGCCAACTACAACCTTGCAGGTACCTCCAAGGTTCCCCGCCCAGCGAAAGCCCCCAGACCCAAATGGAGAGGGGCTGCTTGTGGGCCCCCTGGGGGGCTTTCAGGCCAGCTAGGTCTTTGGCTGCTGGCCCCTTTCGTTTGGGAGCTATTGCTGGACGTTTGGCATGTTGGCCGGAGAGTGCTTCTCCGGCCGCGAACTGCAACCTTGCAGGTACCTCCAAGGTTCCCCGCCCAGCGAAAGCCCCCAGACCCAAATTGAGAGGGGCTGCTTGTGGGCCCCCTGGGGGGCTTTCAGGCCAGCTAGGTCTTTGGCTGCTGGCCCCTTTCGTTTGGGAGTTATTGCTGGACGTTTGGCATGTTGGCCGGAGAGTGCTTCTCGGGCCGCGAACTGCAACCTTGCAGGTACCTCCAAGGTTCCCCGCCCAGCGAAAGCCCCCAGACCCAAATTGAGAGGGGCTGCTTGTGGGCCCCCTGGGGGGCTTTCAGGCCAGCTAGGTCTTTGGCTGCTGGCCCCTTTCGTTTGGGAGCTATTGCTGGACGTTTGGCATGTTGGCCGGAGAGTGCTTCTCGGGCTGCGAACTGCAACCTTGCAGGTACCTCCAAGGTTCCCCGCCCAGCGAAAGCCCCCAGACCCAAATTGAGAGGGGCTGCTTGTGGGCCCCCTGGGGGGCTTTCAGGCCAGCTAGGTCTTTGGCTGCTGGCCCCTTTCGTTTGGGAGCTATTGCTGGACGTTTGGCATGTTGGCCGGAGAGTGCTTCTCGGGCCGCGAACTGCAACCTTGCAGGTACCTCCAAGGTTCCCCGCCCAGCGAAAGCCCCCAGACCCAAATTGAGAGGGGCTGCTTGTGGGCCCCCTGGGGGGCTTTCAGGCCAGTTAGGTCTTTGGCTGCTGGCCCCTTTCGTTTGGGAGCTATTGCTGGACGTTTGGCATGTTGGCCGGAGAGTGCTTCTCCGGCCGCGAACTGCAACCTTGCAGGTACCTCCAAGGTTCCCTGCCCAGCGAAAGCCCCCAGACCCAAATTGAGAGGGGCTGCTTGTGGGCCCCCTGGGGGGCTTTCAGGCCAGCTAGGTCTTTGGCTGCTGGCCCCTTTCGTTTGGGAGCTATTGCTGGACGTTTGGCATGTTGGCCGGAGAGTGCTTCTCGGGCCGCCAACTGCAACCTTGCAGGTACCTCCAAGGTTCCCCGCCCAGCGAAAGCCCCCAGACCCAAATTGAGAGGGGCTGCTTGTGGGCCCCCTGGGGGGCTTTCAGGCCAGCTAGGTCTTTGGCTGCTGGCCCCTTTCGTTTGGGAGCTATTGCTGGACGTTTGGCATGTTGGCCGGAGAGTGCTTCTCGGGCCGCCAACTGCAACCTTGCAGGTACCTCCAAGGTTCCCCGCCCAGCGAAAGCCCCCAGACCCAAATTGAGAGGGGCTGCTTGTGGGCCCCCTGGGGGGCTTTCAGGCCAGCTAGGTCTTTGGCTGCTGGCCCCTTTCGTTTGGGAGTTATTGCTGGACGTTTGGCATGTTGGCCGGAGAGTGCTTCTCGGGCCGCGAACTGCAACCTTGCAGGTACCTCCAAGGTTCCCCGCCCAGCGAAAGCCCCCAGACCCAAATTGAGAGGGGCTGCTTGTGGGCCCCCTGGGGGGCTTTCAGGCCAGCTAGGTCTTTGGCTGCTGGCCCCTTTCGTTTGGGAGCTATTGCTGGACGTTTGGCATGTTGGCCGGAGAGTGCTTCTCGGGCTGCGAACTGCAACCTTGCAGGTACCTCCAAGGTTCCCCGCCCAGCGAAAGCCCCCAGACCCAAATTGAGAGGGGCTGCTTGTGGGCCCCCTGGGGGGCTTTCAGGCCAGCTAGGTCTTTGGCTGCTGGCCCCTTTCGTTTGGGAGCTATTGCTGGACGTTTGGCATGTTGGCCGGAGAGTGCTTCTCGGGCTGCGAACTGCAACCTTGCAGGTACCTCCAAGGTTCCCCGCCCAGCGAAAGCCCCCAGACCCAAATTGAGAGGGGCTGCTTGTGGGCCCCCTGGGGGGCTTTCAGGCCAGTTAGGTCTTTGGCTGCTGGCCCCTTTCGTTTGGGAGCTATTGCTGGACGTTTGGCATGTTGGCCGGAGAGTGCTTCTCCGGCCGCGAACTGCAACCTTGCAGGTACCTCCAAGGTTCCCTGCCCAGCGAAAGCCCCCAGACCCAAATTGAGAGGGGCTGCTTGTGGGCCCCCTGGGGGGCTTTCAGGCCAGCTAGGTCTTTGGCTGCTGGCCCCTTTCGTTTGGGAGCTATTGCTGGACGTTTGGCATGTTGGCCGGAGAGTGCTTCTCGGGCCGCCAACTGCAACCTTGCAGGTACCTCCAAGGTTCCCCGCCCAGCGAAAGCCCCCAGACCCAAATTGAGAGGGGCTGCTTGTGGGCCCCCTGGGGGGCTTTCAGGCCAGCTAGGTCTTTGGCTGCTGGCCCCTTTCGTTTGGGAGCTATTGCTGGACGTTTGGCATGTTGGCCGGAGAGTGCTTCTCGGGCCGCCAACTGCAACCTTGCAGGTACCTCCAAGGTTCCCCGCCCAGCGAAAGCCCCCAGACCCAAATTGAGCGGGGCTGCTTGTGGGCCCCCTGGGGGGCTTTCAGGCCAGCTAGGTCTTTGGCTGCTGGCCCCTTTCGTTTGGGAGTTATTGCTGGACGTTTGGCATGTTGGCCGGAGAGTGCTTCTCGGGCCGCCAACTGCAACCTTGCAGGTACCTCCAAGGTTCCCCGCCCAGCGAAAGCCCCCAGACCCAAATTGAGAGGGGCTGCTTGTGGGCCCCCTGGGGGGCTTTCAGGCCAGCTAGGTCTTTGGCTGCTGGCCCCTTTCGTTTGGGAGCTATTGCTGGACGTTTGGCATGTTGGCCGGAGAGTGCTTCTCGGGCCGCCAACTACAACCTTGCAGGTACCTCCAAGGTTCCCCGCCCAGCGAAAGCCCCCAGACCCAAATGGAGAGGGGCTGCTTGTGGGCCCCCTGGGGGGCTTTCAGGCCAGCTAGGTCTTTGGCTGCTGGCCCCTTTCGTTTGGGAGCTATTGCTGGACGTTTGGCATGTTGGCCGGAGAGTGCTTCTCCGGCCGCGAACTGCAACCTTGCAGGTACCTCCAAGGTTCCCCGCCCAGCGAAAGCCCCCAGACCCAAATTGAGAGGGGCTGCTTGTGGGCCCCCTGGGGGGCTTTCAGGCCAGCTAGGTCTTTGGCTGCTGGCCCCTTTCGTTTGGGAGCTATTGCTGGACGTTTGGCATGTTGGCCGGAGAGTGCTTCTCGGGCCGCCAACTGCAACCTTGCAGGTACCTCCAAGGTTCCCCGCCCAGCGAAAGCCCCCAGACCCAAATTGAGAGGGGCTGCTTGTGGGCCCCCTGGGGGGCTTTCAGGCCAGCTAGGTCTTTGGCTGCTGGCCCCTTTCGTTTGGGAGTTATTGCTGGACGTTTGGCATGTTGGCCGGAGAGTGCTTCTCGGGCCGCGAACTGCAACCTTGCAGGTACCTCCAAGGTTCCCCGCCCAGCGAAAGCCCCCAGACCCAAATTGAGAGGGGCTGCTTGTGGGCCCCCTGGGGGGCTTTCAGGCCAGCTAGGTCTTTGGCTGCTGGCCCCTTTCGTTTGGGAGCTATTGCTGGACGTTTGGCATGTTGGCCGGAGAGTGCTTCTCGGGCTGCGAACTGCAACCTTGCAGGTACCTCCAAGGTTCCCCGCCCAGCGAAAGCCCCCAGACCCAAATTGAGAGGGGCTGCTTGTGGGCCCCCTGGGGGGCTTTCAGGCCAGCTAGGTCTTTGGCTGCTGGCCCCTTTCGTTTGGGAGCTATTGCTGGACGTTTGGCATGTTGGCCGGAGAGTGCTTCTCGGGCCGCCAACTGCAACCTTGCAGGTACCTCCAAGGTTCCCCGCCCAGCGAAAGCCCCCAGACCCAAATTGAGAGGGGCTGCTTGTGGGCCCCCTGGGGGGCTTTCAGGCCAGTTAGGTCTTTGGCTGCTGGCCCCTTTCGTTTGGGAGCTATTGCTGGACGTTTGGCATGTTGGCCGGAGAGTGCTTCTCCGGCCGCGAACTGCAACCTTGCAGGTACCTCCAAGGTTCCCTGCCCAGCGAAAGCCCCCAGACCCAAATTGAGAGGGGCTGCTTGTGGGCCCCCTGGGGGGCTTTCAGGCCAGCTAGGTCTTTGGCTGCTGGCCCCTTTCGTTTGGGAGCTATTGCTGGACGTTTGGCATGTTGGCCGGAGAGTGCTTCTCGGGCCGCCAACTGCAACCTTGCAGGTACCTCCAAGGTTCCCCGCCCAGCGAAAGCCCCCAGACCCAAATTGAGAGGGGCTGCTTGTGGGCCCCCTGGGGGACTTTCAGGCCAGCTAGGTCTTTGGCTGCTGGCCCCTTTCGTTTGGGAGCTATTGCTGGACGTTTGGCATGTTGGCCGGAGAGTGCTTCTCGGGCCGCCAACTGCCACCTTGCAGGTACCTCCAAGGTTCCCCGCCCAGCGAAAGCCCCCAGACCCAAATTGAGAGGGGCTGCTTGTGGGCCCCCTGGGGGGCTTTCAGGCCAGCTAGGTCTTTGGCTGCTGGCCCCTTTCATTTGGGAGCTATTGCTGGACGTTTGGCATGTTGGCCGGAGAGTGCTTTTCGGGCTGCGAACTGCAACCTTGCAGGTACCTCCAAGGTTCCTCGCACAGCGAAAGCCCCCAGACCCAAATTGAGAGGGGCTGCTTGTGGGCCCCCTGGGGGGCTTTCAGGCCAGCTAGGTCTTTGGCTGCTGGCCCCTTTCGTTTGGGAGCTATTGCTGGACGTTTGGCATGTTGGCCGGAGAGTGATTCTCGGGCCGCGAACTGCAACCTTGCAGGTACCTCCAAGGTTCCCTGCCCAGCGAAAGCCCCCAGACCCAAATTGAGAGGGGCTGCTTGTGGGCCCCCTGGGGGGCTTTCAGGCCAGCTAGGTCTTTGGCTGCTGGCCCCTTTCGTTTGGGAGCTATTGCTGGACGTTTGGCATGTTGGCCGCAGAGTGCTTCTCGGGCCGCCAACTGCAACCTTGCAGGTACCTCCAAGGTTCCTCGCCCAGAGAAAGCCCCCAGACCCTAATTGAGAGGGGCTGCTTGTGGGCCCCCTGGGGGGCTTTCAGGCCAGCTAGGTCTTTGGCTGCTGGCCCCTTTCATTTGGGAGCTATTGCTGGACGTTTGGCATGTTGGCCGGAGAGTGCTTCTCGGGCCGCCAACTGCAACCTTGCAGCTACCTCCAAGGTTCCCCGCCCAGCCAAAGCCCCCAGACCCAAATTGAGAGGGGCTGCTTGTGGGCCCCCTGGGGGGCTTTCAGGCCAGCTAGGTCTTTGGCTGCTGGCCCCTTTCGTTTGGGAGCTATTGCTGGACGTTTGGCATGTTGGCCGGAGAGTGCTTCTCGGGCCGCCAACTGCAACCTTGCAGCTACCTCCAAGGTTCCCCGCCCAGCCAAAGCCCCCAGACCCAAATTGAGAGGGGCTGCTTGTGGGCCCCCTGGGGGGCTTTCAGGCCAGCTAGGTCTTTGGCTGCTGGCCCCTTTCGTTTGGGAGCTATTGCTGGACGTTTGGCATGTTGGCCGGAGAGTGCTTTTCGGGCTGCGAACTGCAACCTTGCAGGTACCTCCAAGGTTCCCCGCCCAGCGAAAGCCCCCAGACCCAAATTGAGAGGGGCTGCTTGTGGGCCCCCTGGGGGGCTTTCAGGCCAGCTAGGTCTTTGGCTGCTGGCCCCTTTCGTTTGGGAGCTATTGCTGGACGTTTGGCATGTTGGCCGGAGAGTGCTTCTCGGGGCGCCAACTGCAACCTTGCAGGTACCTCCAAGGTTCCCCGCCCAGCGAAAGCCCCCAGACCCAAATTGAGAGGGGCTGCTTGTGGGCCCCCTGGGGGGCTTTCAGGCCAGCTAGGTCTTTGGCTGCTGGCCCCTTTCATTTGGGAGCTATTGCTGGACGTTTGGCATGTTGGCCGGAGAGTGCTTTTCGGGCTGCGAACTGCAACCTTGCAGGTACCTCCAAGGTTCCCCGCCCAGCGAAAGCCCCCAGACCCAAATTGAGAGGGGCTGCTTGTGGGCCCCCTGGGGGGCTTTCAGGCCAGCTAGGTCTTTGGCTGCTGGCCCCTTTCGTTTGGGAGCTATTGCTGGACGTTTGGCATGTTGGCCGGAGAGTGCTTCTCGGGCCGCCAACTGCAACCTTGCAGGTACCTCCAAGGTTCCCCGCCCAGAGAAAGCCCCCAGACCCAAATTGAGAGGGGCTGCTTGTGGGCCCCCTGGGGGGCTTTCAGGCCAGCTAGGTCTTTGGCTGCTGGCCCCTTTCGTTTGGGAGCTATTGCTGGACGTTTGGCATGTTGGCCGTAGAGTGCTTCTCGGGCTGCGAACTGCAACCTTGCAGGTACCTCCAAGGTTCCCCGCCCAGCGAAAGCCCCCAGACCCAAATTGAGAGGGGCTGCTTGTGGGCCCCCTGGGGGGCTTTCAGGCCAGCTAGGTCTTTGGCTGCTGGCCCCTTTCGTTTGGGAGCTATTGCTGGACGTTTGGCATGTTGGCCGGAGAGTGCTTCTCGGGCCGCCAACTGCAACCTTGCAGGTACCTCCAAGGTTCCCCACCCAGCGAAAGCCCCCAGACCCAAATTGAGAGGGGCTGCTTGTGGGCCCCTTGGGGGGCTTTCAGGCCAGCTAGGTCTTTGGCTGCTGGCCCCTTTCGTTTGGGAGCTATTGCTGGACGTTTGGCATGTTGGCCGGAGAGTGCTTCTCGGGCCGCCAACTGCAACCTTGCAGGTACCTCCAAGGTTCCCTGCCCAGCGAAAGCCCCCAGACCCAAATTGAGAGGGGCTGCTTGTGGGCCCCCTGGGGGGCTTTCAGGCCAGCTAGGTCTTTGGCTGCTGGCCCATTTCGTTTGGGAGCTATTGCTGGACGTTTGGCATGTTGGCCCGAGAGTGATTTTCGGGCTGCGAACTGCAACCTTGCAGGTACCTCCAAGGTTCCTCGCCCAGGGAAAGCCCCCAGACCCAAATTGAGAGGGGCTGCTTGTGGGCCCCCTGGGGGGCTTTCAGGCCAGCTAGGTCTTTGGCTGCTGGCCCCTTTCGTTTGGGAGCTATTGCTGGACGTTTGGCATGTTGGCCGGAGAGTGCTTCTCGGGCCGCGTACTGCAACCCCACCGGTACCTCCAAGGTTCCCTGCCCAGCGAAAGCCCCCAGACCCAAATTGAGAGGGGCTGCTTGTGGGCCCCCTGGGGGGCTTTCAGGCCAGCTAGGTCTTTGGCTGCTGGCCCCTTTCGTTTGGGAGCTATTGCTGGACGTTTGGCATGTTGGCCGGAGAGTGCTTCTCGGGGCGCCAACTGCAACCTTGCAGGTACCTCCAAGGTTCCCCACCCAGCGAAAGCCCCCAGACCCAAATTGAGAGGGGCTGCTTGTGGGCCCCCTGGGGGGCTTTCAGGCCAGCTAGGTCTTTGGCTGCTGGCCCCTTTCGTTTGGGAGCTATTGCTGGACGTTTGGCATGTTGGCCGGAGAGTGCTTCTCGGGCCGCCAACTGCAACCTTGCAGGTACCTCCAAGGTTCCCTGCCCAGCGAAAGCCCCCAGACCCAAATTGAGAGGGGCTGCTTGTGGGCCCCCTGGGGGGCTTTCAGGCCAGCTAGGTCTTTGGCTGCTGGCCCCTTTCGTTTGGGAGCTATTGCTGGACGTTTGGCATGTTGGCCCGAGAGTGATTTTCGGGCCGCGAACTGCAACCTTGCAGGTACCTCCAAGGTTCCTCGCCCAGGGAAAGCCCCCAGACCCAAATTGAGAGGGGCTGCTTGTGGGCCCCCTGGGGGGCTTTCAGGCCAGCTAGGTCTTTGGCTGCTGGCCCCTTTCGTTTGGGAGCTATTGCTGGACGTTTGGCATGTTGGCCGGAGAGTGCTTCTCGGGCTGCCAACTGCAACCTTGCAGGTACCTCCAAGGTTCCCCGCCCAGCGAAAGCCCCCAGACCCAAATTGAGAGGGGCTGCTTGTGGGCCCCCTGGGGGGCTTTCAGGCCAGCTAGGTCTTTGGCTGCTGGCCCCTTTCGTTTGGGAGCTATTGCTGGACGTTTGGCATGTTGGCCGGAGAGTGCTTTTCGGGCTGCGAACTGCAACCTTGCAGGTACCTCCAAGGTTCCTCGCACAGCGAAAGCCCCCAGACCCAAATTGAGAGGGGCTGCTTGTGGGCCCCCTGGGGGGCTTTCAGGCCAGCTAGGTCTTTGGCTGCTGGCCCCTTTCATTTGGGAGCTATTGCTGGACGTTTGGCATGTTGGCCGGAGAGTGCTTTTCGGGCTGCGAACTGCAACCTTGCAGGTACCTCCAAGGTTCCTCGCACAGCGAAAGCCCCCAGACCCAAATTGAGAGGGGCTGCTTGTGGGCCCCCTGGGGGGCTTTCAGGCCAGCTAGGTCTTTGGCTGCTGGCCCCTTTCGTTTGGGAGCTATTGCTGGACGTTTGGCATGTTGGCCGGAGAGTGATTCTCGGGCCGCGAACTGCAACCTTGCAGGTACCTCCAAGGTTCCTCGCCCAGGGAAAGCCCCCAGACCCAAATTGAGAGGGGCTGCTTGTGGGCCCCCTGGGGGGCTTTCAGGCCAGCTAGGTCTTTGGCTGCTGGCCCCTTTCGTTTGGGAGCTATTGCTGGACGTTTGGCATGTTGGCCGGAGAGTGCTTCTCGGGGCGCCAACTGCAACCTTGCAGGTACCTCCAAGGTTCCCCGCCCAGCGAAAGCCCCCAGACCCAAATTGAGAGGGGCTGCTTGTGGGCCCCCTGGGGGGCTTTCAGGCCAGCTAGGTCTTTGGCTGCTGGCCCCTTTCATTTGGGAGCTATTGCTGGACGTTTGGCATGTTGGCCGGAGAGTGCTTTTCGGGCTGCGAACTGCAACCTTGCAGGTACCTCCAAGGTTCCCCGCCCAGCGAAAGCCCCCAGACCCAAATTGAGAGGGGCTGCTTGTGGGCCCCCTGGGGGACTTTCAGGCCAGCTAGGTCTTTGGCTGCTGGCCCCTTTCGTTTGGGAGCTATTGCTGGACGTTTGGCATGTTGGCCGGAGAGTGCTTCTCGGGCCGCCAACTGCAACCTTGCAGGTACCTTCAAGGTGCCCCGCCCAGAGAAAGCCCCCAGACCCAAATTGAGAGGGGCTGCTTGTGGGCCCCCTGGGGGGCTTTCAGGCCAGCTAGGTCTTTGGCTGCTGGCCCCTTTCGTTTGGGAGCTATTGCTGGACGTTTGGCATGTTGGCCGTAGAGTGCTTCTCGGGCCGCCAACTGCAACCTTGCAGTTATCTCCAAGGTTCCCCGCCCAGCGAAAGCCCCCAGACCCAAATTGAGAGGGGCTGCTTGTGGGCCCCCTGGGGGGCTTTCAGGCCAGCTAGGTCTTTGGCTGCTGGCCCCTTTCGTTTGGGAGCTATTGCTGGACGTTTGGCATGTTGGCCGTAGAGTGCTTTTCGGGCTGCGAACTGCAACCTTGCAGGTACCTCCAAGGTTCCCCGCCCAGCGAAAGCCCCCAGACCCAAATTGAGAGGGGCTGCTTGTGGGCCCCCTGGGGGACTTTCAGGCCAGCTAGGTCTTTGGCTGCTGGCCCCTTTCGTTTGGGAGCTATTGCTGGACGTTTGGCATGTTGGCCGGAGAGTGCTTCTCGGGCCGCCAACTGCAACCTTGCAGGTACCTTCAAGGTGCCCCGCCCAGAGAAAGCCCCCAGACCCAAATTGAGAGGGGCTGCTTGTGGGCCCCCTGGGGGGCTTTCAGGCCAGCTAGGTCTTTGGCTGCTGGCCCCTTTCGTTTGGGAGCTATTGCTGGACGTTTGGCATGTTGGCCGGAGAGTGCTTCTCGGGGCTCCAACTGCAACCTTGCAGGTACCTCCAAGGTTCCCCACCCAGCGAAAGCCCCCAGACCCAAATTGAGAGGGGCTGCTTGTGGGCCCCCTGGGGGGCTTTCAGGCCAGCTAGGTCTTTGGCTGCTGGCCCCTTTCGTTTGGGAGCTATTGCTGGACGTTTGGCATGTTGGCCGGAGAGTGCTTCTCGGGCCGCCAACTGCAACCTTGCAGGTACCTCCAAGGTTCCCTGCCCAGCGAAAGCCCCCAGACCCAAATTGAGAGGGGCTGCTTGTGGGCCCCCTGGGGGGCTTTCAGGCCAGCTAGGTCTTTGGCTGCTGGCCCCTTTCGTTTGGGAGCTATTGCTGGACGTTTGGCATGTTGGCCCGAGAGTGATTTTCGGGCTGCGAACTGCAACCTTGCAGGTACCTCCAAGGTTCCTCGCCCAGAGAAAGCCCCCAGACCCAAATTGAGAGGGGCTGCTTGTGGGCCCCCTGGGGGGCTTTCAGGCCAGCTAGGTCTTTGGCTGCTGGCCCCTTTCGTTTGGGAGCTATTGCTGGACGTTTGGCATGTTGGCCGGCGAGTGCTTCTCGGGCCGCGTACTGCAACCCCACAGGTACCTCCAAGGTTCCCTGCCCAGCGAAAGCCCCCAGACCCAAATTGAGAGGGGCTGCTTGTGGGCCCCCTGGGGGGCTTTCAGGCCAGCTAGGTCTTTGGCTGCTGGCCCCTTTCGTTTGGGAGCTATTGCTGGACGTTTGGCATGTTGGCCGGAGAGTGCTTCTCGGGGCGCCAACTGCAACCTTGCAGGTACCTCCAAGGTTCCCCACCCAGCGAAAGCCCCCAGACCCAAATTGAGAGGGGCTGCTTGTGGGCCCCCTGGGGGGCTTTCAGGCCAGCTAGGTCTTTGGCTGCTGGCCCCTTTCGTTTGGGAGCTATTGCTGGACGTTTGGCATGTTGGCCGGAGAGTGCTTCTCGGGCCGCCAACTGCAACCTTGCAGGTACCTCCAAGGTTCCCCACCCAGCGAAAGCCCCCAGACCCAAATTGAGAGGGGCTGCTTGTGGGCCCCCTGGGGGGCTTTCAGGCCAGCTAGGTCTTTGGCTGCTGGCCCCTTTCGTTTGGGAGCTATTGCTGGACGTTTGGCATGTTGGCCCGAGAGTGATTTTCGGGCTGCGAACTGCAACCCCACAGGTACCTCCAAGGTTCCCTGCCCAGCGAAAGCCCCCAGACCCAAATTGAGAGGGGCTGCTTGTGGGCCCCCTGGGGGGCTTTCAGGCCAGCTAGGTCTTTGGCTGCTGGCCCCTTTCGTTTGGGAGCTATTGCTGGACGTTTGGCATGTTGGCCGGAGAGTGCTTCTCGGGCCGCCAACTGCAACCTTGCAGGTACCTCCAAGGTTCCCCGCCCAGCGAAAGCCCCCAGACCCAAATTGAGAGGGGCTGCTTGTGGGCCCCCTGGGGGGCTTTCAGGCCAGCTAGGTCTTTGGCTGCTGGCCCCTTTCGTTTGGGAGCTATTGCTGGACGTTTGGCATGTTGGCCGGAGAGTGCTTCTCGGGCCGCCAACTGCAACCCCACTGGTACCTCCAAGGTTCCCCACCCAGCGAAAGCCCCCAGACCCAAATTGAGAGGGGCTGCTTGTGGGCCCCCTGGGGGGCTTTCAGGCCAGCTAGGTCTTTGGCTGCTGGCCCCTTTCGTTTGGGAGCTATTGCTGGACGTTTGGCATGTTGGCCGGAGAGTGCTTCTCGGGCCGCCAACTTCAACCCCACTGGTACCTCCAAGGTTCCCCACCCAGCGAAAGCCCCCAGACCCAAATTGAGAGGGGCTGCTTGTGGGCCCCCTGGGGGGCTTTCAGGCCAGCTAGGTCTTTGGCTGCTGGCCCCTTTCGTTTGGGAGCTATTGCTGGACGTTTGGCATGTTGGCCGGAGAGTGCTTTTCGGGCTGCGAACTGCAACCTTGCAGGTACCTCCAAGGTTCCTCGCACAGCGAAAGCCCCCAGACCCAAATTGAGAGGGGCTGCTTGTGGGCCCCCTGGGGGGCTTTCAGGCCAGCTAGGTCTTTGGCTGCTGGCCCCTTTCGTTTGGGAGCTATTGCTGGACGTTTGGCATGTTGGCCGGAGAGTGCTTCTCGGGCCGCGAACTGCAACCTTGCAGGTACCTCCAAGGTTCCCCGCCCAGCGAAAGCCCCCAGACCCAAATTGAGAGGGGCTGCTTGTGGGCCCCCTGGGGGGCTTTCAGGCCAGCTAGGTCTTTGGTTGCTGGCCCCTTTCGTTTGGGAGCTATTGCTGGACGTTTGGCATGTTGGCCGGAGAGTGCTTTTCGGGCTGCGAACTGCAACCTTGCAGGTACCTCCAAGGTTCCCCGCCCAGCGAAAGCCCCCAGACCCAAATTGAGAGGGGCTGCTTGTGGGCCCCCTGGGGGGCTTTCAGGCCAGCTAGGTCTTTGGCTGCTGGCCCCTTTCGTTTGGGAGCTATTGCTGGACGTTTGGCATGTTGGCCGGAGAGTGCTTCTCGGGCCGCCAACTGCAACCTTGCAGGTACCTCCAAGGTTCCCCGCCCAGCGAAAGCCCCCAGACCCAAATTGAGAGGGGCTGCTTGTGGGCCCCCTGGGGGGCTTTCAGGCCAGCTAGGTCTTTGGCTGCTGGCCCCTTTCATTTGGGAGCTATTGCTGGACGTTTGGCATGTTGGCCGGAGAGTGCTTCTCGGGCTGCGAACTGCAACCTTGCAGGTACCTCCAAGGTTCCCCGCCCAGCGAAAGCCCCCAGACCCAAATTGAGAGGGGCTGCTTGTGGGCCCCCTGGGGGACTTTCAGGCCAGCTAGGTCTTTGGCTGCTGGCCCCTTTCGTTTGGGAGCTATTGCTGGACGTTTGGCATGTTGGCCGGAGAGTGCTTCTCGGGCCGCCAACTGCAACCTTGCAGGTACCTTCAAGGTGCCCCGCCCAGAGAAAGCCCCCAGACCCAAATTGAGAGGGGCTGCTTGTGGGCCCCCTGGGGGGCTTTCAGGCCAGCTAGGTCTTTGGCTGCTGGCCCCTTTCGTTTGGGAGCTATTGCTGGACGTTTGGCATGTTGGCCGGAGAGTGCTTCTCGGGCTGCGAACTGCAACCTTGCAGGTACCTCCAAGTTTCCCCGCCCAGCGAAAGCCCCCAGACCCAAATTGAGAGGGGCTGCTTGTGGGCCCCCTGGGGGGCTTTCAGGCCAGCTAGGTCTTTGGCTGCTGGCCCCTTTCGTTTGGGAGCTATTGCTGGACGTTTGGCATGTTGGCCGGAGAGTGCTTCTCGGGCCGCCAACTGCAACCTTGCAGGTACCTCCAAGGTTTCCTGCCCAGCAAAAGCCCCCAGACCCAAATTGAGAGGGGCTGCTTGTGGGCCCCCTTGGGGGCTTTCAGGCCAGCTAGGTCTTTGGCTGCTGGCCCCTTTCGTTTGGGAGCTATTGCTGGACGTTTGGCATGTTGGCCGGAGAGTGCTTTTCGGGCTGCGAACTGCAACCTTGCAGGTACCTCCAAGGTTCCCCGCCCAGCGAAAGCCCCCAGACCCAAATTGAGAGGGGCTGCTTGTGGGCCCCCTGGGGGGCTTTCAGGCCAGCTAGGTCTTTGGCTGCTGGCCCCTTTCGTTTGGGAGTTATTGCTAGACGTTTGGCATGTTGGCCGGAGAGTGCTTCTCGGGCCGCCAACTGCAACCTTGCAGGTACCTCCAAGGTTCCCCGCCCAGCGAAAGCCCCCAGACCCAAATTGAGAGGGGCTGCTTGTGGGCCCCCTGGGGGGCTTTCAGGCCAGCTAGGTCTTTGGCTGCTGGCCCCTTTCGTTTGGGAGCTATTGCTGGACGTTTGGCATGTTGGCCGGAGAGTGCTTCTCGGGCCGCCAACTACAACCTTGCAGGTACCTCCAAGGTTCCCAGCCCAGCGAAAGCCCCCAGACCCAAATTGAGAGGGGCTGCTTGTGGGCCCCCTGGGGGGCTTTCAGGCCAGCTAGGTCTTTGGCTGCTGGCCCCTTTGGTTTGGGAGCTATTGCTGGACGATGGCATGTTGGCCGTAGAGTGCTTCTCGGGCCGCCAACTGCAACCTTGCAGGTACCTCCAAGGTTCCCCGCCCAGCGAAAGCCCCCAGACCCAAATTGAGAGGGGCTGCTTGTGGGCCCCCTGGGGGGCTTTCAGGCCAGCTAGGTCTTTGGCTGCTGGCTCCTTTCGTTTGGGAGCTATTGCTGGACGTTTGGCATGTTGGCCGGAGAGTGCTTTTCGGGCTGCGAACTGCAACCTTGCAGGTACCTCCAAGGTTCCCCGCCCAGCGAAAGCCCCCAGACCCAAATTGAGAGGGGCTGCTTGTGGGCTCCCTGGGGGGCTTTCAGGCCAGCTAGGTCTTTGGCTGCTGGCTCCTTTCGTTTGGGAGCTATTGCTGGACGTTTGGCATGTTGGCCGGAGAGTGCTTCTCCGGCCGCGAACTGCAACCTTGCAGGTACCTCCAAGGTTCCCTGCCCAGCGAAAGCCCCCAGACCCAAATTGAGAGGGGCTGCTTGTGGGCCCCCTGGGGGGCTTTCAGGCCAGCTAGGTCTTTGGGTGCTGGCCCCTTTCGTTTGGGAGCTATTGCTGGACGTTTGGCATGTTGGCCGGAGAGTGCTTCTCGGGCCGCCAACTGCAACCTTGCAGGTACCTCCAAGGTTCCCCGCCCAGCGAAAGCCCCCAGACCCAAATTGAGAGGGGCTGCTTGTGGGCCCCCTGGGGGGCTTTCAGGCCAGCTAGGTCTTTGGCTGCTGGCCCCTTTCGTTTGGGAGCTATTGCTGGACGTTTGGCATGTTGGCCGGAGAGTGCTTTTCGGGCTGCGAACTGCAACCTTGCAGGTACCTCCAAGGTTCCCCGCCCAGCGAAAGCCCCCAGACCCAAATTGAGAGGGGCTGCTTGTGGGCCCCCTGGGGGGCTTTCAGGCCAGCTAGGTCTTTGGCTGCTGGCCCCTTTCGTTTGGGAGTTATTGCTGGACGTTTGGCATGTTGGCCGGAGAGTGCTTCTCGGGCCGCGAACTGCAACCTTGCAGGTACCTCCAAGGTTCCCCGCCCAGCGAAAGCCCCCAGACCCAAATTGAGAGGGGCTGCTTGTGGGCCCCCTGGGGGGCTTTCAGGCCAGCTAGGTCTTTGGCTGCTGGCCCCTTTCGTTTGGGAGCTATTGCTGGACGTTTGGCATGTTGGCCGGAGAGTGCTTCTCGGGCTGCGAACTGCAACCTTGCAGGTACCTCCAAGGTTCCCCGCCCAGAGAAAGCCCCCAGACCCAAATTGAGAGGGGCTGCTTGTGGGCCCCCTGGGGGGCTTTCAGGCCAGCTAGGTCTTTGGCTGCTGGCCCCTTTCGTTTGGGAGCTATTGCTGGACGTTTGGCATGTTGGCCGGAGAGTGCTTCTCGGGCCGCCAACTGCAACCTTGCAGGTACCTCCAAGGTTCCCCTCGCAGAAAAATCCTCCAGACCCAAATTGAGAGGGGCTGCTTGTGGGCCCCCTGGGGGGCTTTCAGGCCAGCTAGGTCTTTGGCTGCTGGCCCCTTTCGTTTGGGAGCTATTGCTGGACGTTTGGCATGTTGGCCGGAGAGTGCTTTTCGGGCTGCGAACTGCAACCTTGCAGGTACCTCCAAGGTTCCCCGCCCAGCGAAAGCCCCCAGACCCAAATTGAGAGGGGCTGCTTGTGGGCCCCCTGGGGGGCTTTCAGGCCAGCTAGGTCTTTGGCTGCTGGCCCCTTTCGTTTGGGAGTTATTGCTGGACGTTTGGAATGTTGGCCGGAGAGTGCTTCTCGGGCCGCGAACTGCAACCTTGCAGGTACCTCCAAGGTTCCCCGCCCAGCGAAAGCCCCCAGACCCAAATTGAGAGGGGCTGCTTGTGGGCCCCCTGGGGGGCTTTCAGGCCAGCTAGGTCTTTGGCTGCTGGCCCCTTTCGTTTGGGAGCTATTGCTGGACGTTTGGCATGTTGGCCGGAGAGTGCTTCTCGGGCTGCGAACTGCAACCTTGCAGGTACCTCCAAGGTTCCCCGCCCAGCGAAAGCCCCCAGACCCAAATTGAGAGGGGCTGCTTGTGGGCCCCCTGGGGGGCTTTCAGGCCAGCTAGGTCTTTGGCTGCTGGCCCCTTTCGTTTGGGAGCTATTGCTGGACGTTTGGCATGTTGGCCGGAGAGTGCTTCTCGGGCCGCCAACTGCAAACTTGCAGGTACCTCCAAGGTTCCCCGCCCAGCGAAAGCCCCCAGACCCAAATTGAGAGGGGCTGCTTGTGGGCCCCCTGGGGGGCTTTCAGGCCAGCTAGGTCTTTGGCTGCTGGCCCCTTTCGTTTGGGAGCTATTGCTGGACGTTTGGCATGTTGGCCGGAGAGTGCTTCTCCGGCCGCGAACTGCAACCTTGCAGGTACCTCCAAGGTTCCCCGCCCAGCGAAAGCCCCCAGACCCAAATTGAGAGGGGCTGCTTGTGGGCCCCCTGGGGGGCTTTCAGGCCAGCTAGGTCTTTGGCTGCTGGCCCCTTTCGTTTGGGAGCTATTGCTGGACGTTTTGCATGTTGGCCGTAGAGTGCTTCTCGGGCCGCCAACTACAACCTTGCAGGTACCTCCAAGGTTCCCCGCCCAGCGAAAGCCCCCAGACCCAAATTGAGAGGGGCTGCTTGTGGGCCCCCTGGGGGGCTTTCAGGCCAGCTAGGTCTTTGGCTGCTGGCCCCTTTCGTTTGGGAGTTATTGCTGGACGTTTGGCATGTTGGCCGGAGAGTGCTTCTCGGGCCGCGAACTGCAACCTTGCAGGTACCTCCAAGGTTCCCCGCCCAGCGAAAGCCCCCAGACCCAAATTGAGAGGGGCTGCTTGTGGGCCCCCTGGGGGGCTTTCAGGCCAGCTAGGTCTTTGGCTGCTGGCCCCTTTCGTTTGGGAGCTATTGCTGGACGTTTGGCATGTTGGCCGGAGAGTGCTTCTCGGGCTGCGAACTGCAACCTTGCAGGTACCTCCAAGGTTCCCCGCCCAGCGAAAGCCCCCAGACCCAAATTGAGAGGGGCTGCTTGTGGGCCCCCTGGGGGGCTTTCAGGCCAGCTAGGTCTTTGGCTGCTGGCCCCTTTCGTTTGGGAGCTATTGCTGGACGTTTGGCATGTTGGCCGGAGAGTGCTTCTCGGGCCGCCAACTGCAACCTTGCAGGTACCTCCAAGGTTCCCCGCCCAGCGAAAGCCCCCAGACCCAAATTGAGAGGGGCTGCTTGTGGGCCCCCTGGGGGGCTTTCAGGCCAGTTAGGTCTTTGGCTGCTGGCCCCTTTCGTTTGGGAGCTATTGCTGGACGTTTGGCATGTTGGCCGGAGAGTGCTTCTCCTGCCGCCAACTGCAACCTTGCAGGTACCTCCAAGGTTCCCCGCCCAGCGAAAGCCCCCAGACCCAAATTGAGAGGGGCTGCTTGTGGGCCCCCTGGGGGGCTTTCAGGCCAGCTAGGTCTTTGGCTGCTGGCCCCTTTCGTTTGGGAGTTATTGCTGGACGTTTGGCATGTTGGCCGGAGAGTGCTTCTCGGGCCGCCAACTGCAACCTTGCAGGTACCTCCAAGGTTCCCCGCCCAGCGAAAGCCCCCAGACCCAAATTGAGAGGGGCTGCTTGTGGGCCCCCTGGGGGGCTTTCAGGCCAGCTAGGTCTTTGGCTGCTGGCCCCTTTCGTTTGGGAGCTATTGCTGGACGTTTGGCATGTTGGCCGGAGAGTGCTTCTCGGGCCGCCAACTACAACCTTGCAGGTACCTCCAAGGTTCCCCGCCCAGCGAAAGCCCCCAGACCCAAATTGAGAGGGGCTGCTTGTGGGCCCCCTGGGGGGCTTTCAGGCCAGCTAGGTCTTTGGCTGCTGGCCCATTTCGTTTGGGAGCTATTGCTGGACGTTTGGCATGTTGGCCGGAGAGTGCTTCTCCGGCCGCGAACTGCAACCTTGCAGGTACCTCCAAGGTTCCCCGCCCAGCGAAAGCCCCCAGACCCAAATTGAGAGGGGCTGCTTGTGGGCCCCCTGGGGGGCTTTCAGGCCAGCTAGGTCTTTGGCTGCTGGCCCCTTTCGTTTGGGAGCTATTGCTGGACGTTTGGCATGTTGGCCGGAGAGTGCTTTTCGGGCTGCGAAATGCAACCCCACAGGTACCTCCAAGGTTCCCCGCCCAGCGAAAGCCCCCAGACCCAAATTGAGAGGGGCTGCTTGTGGGCCCCCTGGGGGGCTTTCAGGCCAGCTAGGTCTTTGGCTGCTGGCCCCTTTCGTTTGGGAGCTATTGCTGGACGTTTGGCATGTTGGCCGGAGAGTGCTTCTCGGGCCGCCAACTGCAACCTTGCAGCTACCTCCAAGGTTCCCCGCCCAGCGAAAGCCCCCAGACCCAAATTGAGAGGGGCTGATTGTGGGCCCCCTGGGGGGCTTTCAGGCCAGCTAGGTCTTTGGCTGCTGGCCCCTTTCGTTTGGGAGCTATTGCTGGACGTTTGGCATGTTGGCCGGAGAGTGCTTCTCGGGCCGCCAACTGCAACCTTGCAGGTACCTCCAAGGTTCCCCGCCCAGCGAAAGCCCCCAGACCCAAATTGAGAGGGGCTGCTTGTGGGCCCCCTGGGGGGCTTTCAGGCCAGCTAGGTCTTTGGCTGCTGGCTCCTTTCGTTTGGGAGCTATTGCTGGACGTTTGGCATGTTGGCCGGAGAGTGCTTCTCGGGCCGCGAACTGCAACCTTGCAGGTACCTCCAAGGTTCCCCGCCCAGCGAAAGCCCCCAGACCCAAATTGAGAGGGGCTGCTTGTGGGCCCCCTGGGGGGCTTTCAGGCCAGCTAGGTCTTTGGCTGCTGGCCCCTTTCGTTTGGGAGCTATTGCTGGACGTTTGGCATGTTGGCCGGAGAGTGCTTCTCGGGCCGCCAACTGCAACCTTGCAGCTACCTCCAAGGTTCCCCGCCCAGCGAAAGCCCCCAGACCCAAATTGAGAGGGGCTGATTGTGGGCCCCCTGGGGGGCTTTCAGGCCAGCTAGGTCTTTGGCTGCTGGCCCCTTTCGTTTGGGAGCTATTGCTGGACGTTTGGCATGTTGGCCGGAGAGTGCTTCTCGGGCCGCCAACTGCAACCTTGCAGGTACCTCCAAGGTTCCCCGCCCAGCGAAAGCCCCCAGACCCAAATTGAGAGGGGCTGCTTGTGGGCCCCCTGGGGGGCTTTCAGGCCAGCTAGGTCTTTGGCTGCTGGCCCCTTTCGTTTGGGAGCTATTGCTGGACGTTTGGCATGTTGGCCGGAGAGTGCTTCTCGGGCCGCCAACTACAACCTTGCAGGTACCTCCAAGGTTCCCAGCCCAGCGAAAGCCCCCAGACCCAAATTGAGAGGGGCTGCTTGTGGGCCCCCTGGGGGGCTTTCAGGCCAGCTAGGTCTTTGGCTGCTGGCCCCTTTGGTTTGGGAGCTATTGCTGGACGATGGCATGTTGGCCGTAGAGTGCTTCTCGGGCCGCAAACTGCAACCTTGCAGGTACCTCCAAGGTTCCCCGCCCAGCGAAAGCCCCCAGACCCAAATTGAGAGGGGCTGCTTGTGGGCCCCCTGGGGGGCTTTCAGGCCAGCTAGGTCTTTGGCTGCTGGCTCCTTTCGTTTGGGAGCTATTGCTGGACGTTTGGCATGTTGGCCGGAGAGTGCTTTTCGGGCTGCGAACTGCAACCTTGCAGGTACCTCCAAGGTTCCCCGCCCAGCGAAAGCCCCCAGACCCAAATTGAGAGGGGCTGCTTGTGGGCTCCCTGGGGGGCTTTCAGGCCAGCTAGGTCTTTGGCTGCTGGCTCCTTTCGTTTGGGAGCTATTGCTGGACGTTTGGCATGTTGGCCGGAGAGTGCTTCTCCGGCCGCGAACTGCAACCTTGCAGGTACCTCCAAGGTTCCCTGCCCAGCGAAAGCCCCCAGACCCAAATTGAGAGGGGCTGCTTGTGGGCCCCCTGGGGGGCTTTCAGGCCAGCTAGGTCTTTGGGTGCTGGCCCCTTTCGTTTGGGAGCTATTGCTGGACGTTTGGCATGTTGGCCGGAGAGTGCTTCTCGGGCCGCCAACTGCAACCTTGCAGGTACCTCCAAGGTTCCCCGCCCAGCGAAAGCCCCCAGACCCAAATTGAGAGGGGCTGCTTGTGGGCCCCCTGGGGGGCTTTCAGGCCAGCTAGGTCTTTGGCTGCTGGCCCCTTTCGTTTGGGAGCTATTGCTGGACGTTTGGCATGTTGGCCGGAGAGTGCTTTTCGGGCCGCGAACTGCAACCTTGCAGGTACCTCCAAGGTTCCCCGCCCAGCGAAAGCCCCCAGACCCAAATTGAGAGGGGCTGCTTGTGGGCCCCCTGGGGGGCTTTCAGGCCAGCTAGGTCTTTGGCTGCTGGCCCCTTTCGTTTGGGAGTTATTGCTGGACGTTTGGCATGTTGGCCGGAGAGTGCTTCTCGGGCCGCGAACTGCAACCTTGCAGGTACCTCCAAGGTTCCCCGCCCAGCGAAAGCCCCCAGACCCAAATTGAGAGGGGCTGCTTGTGGGCCCCCTGGGGGGCTTTCAGGCCAGCTAGGTCTTTGGCTGCTGGCCCCTTTCGTTTGGGAGCTATTGCTGGACGTTTGGCATGTTGGCCGGAGAGTGCTTCTCGGGCTGCGAACTGCAACCTTGCAGGTACCTCCAAGGTTCCCCGCCCAGAGAAAGCCCCCAGACCCAAATTGAGAGGGGCTGCTTGTGGGCCCCCTGGGGGGCTTTCAGGCCAGCTAGGTCTTTGGCTGCTGGCCCCTTTCGTTTGGGAGCTATTGCTGGACGTTTGGCATGTTGGCCGGAGAGTGCTTCTCGGGCCGCCAACTGCAACCTTGCAGGTACCTCCAAGGTTCCCCTCGCAGAAAAATCCTCCAGACCCAAATTGAGAGGGGCTGCTTGTGGGCCCCCTGGGGGGCTTTCAGGCCAGCTAGGTCTTTGGCTGCTGGCCCCTTTCGTTTGGGAGCTATTGCTGGACGTTTGGCATGTTGGCCGGAGAGTGCTTTTCGGGCTGCGAACTGCAACCTTGCAGGTACCTCCAAGGTTCCCCGCCCAGCGAAAGCCCCCAGACCCAAATTGAGAGGGGCTGCTTGTGGGCCCCCTGGGGGGCTTTCAGGCCAGCTAGGTCTTTGGCTGCTGGCCCCTTTCGTTTGGGAGTTATTGCTGGACGTTTGGAATGTTGGCCGGAGAGTGCTTCTCGGGCCGCGAACTGCAACCTTGCAGGTACCTCCAAGGTTCCCCGCCCAGCGAAAGCCCCCAGACCCAAATTGAGAGGGGCTGCTTGTGGGCCCCCTGGGGGGCTTTCAGGCCAGCTAGGTCTTTGGCTGCTGGCCCCTTTCGTTTGGGAGCTATTGCTGGACGTTTGGCATGTTGGCCGGAGAGTGCTTCTCGGGCTGCGAACTGCAACCTTGCAGGTACCTCCAAGGTTCCCCGCCCAGCGAAAGCCCCCAGACCCAAATTGAGAGGGGCTGCTTGTGGGCCCCCTGGGGGGCTTTCAGGCCAGCTAGGTCTTTGGCTGCTGGCCCCTTTCGTTTGGGAGCTATTGCTGGACGTTTGGCATGTTGGCCGGAGAGTGCTTCTCGGGCCGCCAACTGCAAACTTGCAGGTACCTCCAAGGTTCCCCGCCCAGCGAAAGCCCCCAGACCCAAATTGAGAGGGGCTGCTTGTGGGCCCCCTGGGGGGCTTTCAGGCCAGCTAGGTCTTTGGCTGCTGGCCCCTTTCGTTTGGGAGCTATTGCTGGACGTTTGGCATGTTGGCCGGAGAGTGCTTCTCCGGCCGCGAACTGCAACCTTGCAGGTACCTCCAAGGTTCCCCGCCCAGCGAAAGCCCCCAGACCCAAATTGAGAGGGGCTGCTTGTGGGCCCCCTGGGGGGCTTTCAGGCCAGCTAGGTCTTTGGCTGCTGGCCCCTTTCGTTTGGGAGCTATTGCTGGACGTTTTGCATGTTGGCCGTAGAGTGCTTCTCGGGCCGCCAACTACAACCTTGCAGGTACCTCCAAGGTTCC
The DNA here is from genome assembly GCF_964237585.1 of Gallinula chloropus. NCBI lineage: Eukaryota > Metazoa > Chordata > Aves > Gruiformes > Rallidae > Gallinula > Gallinula chloropus. The sequence continues at coordinate 164,982 of NW_028168533.1, read as the reverse complement.
CCGCCCAGCGAAAGCCCCCAGACCCAAATTGAGAGAGGCTGCTTGTGGGCCCCCTGGGGGGCTTTCAGGCCAGCTAGGTCTTTGGCTGCTGGCCCCTTTCGTTTGGGAGTTATTGCTGGACGTTTGGCATGTTGGCCGGAGAGTGCTTCTCGGGCCGCGAACTGCAACCTTGCAGGTACCTCCAAGGTTCCCCGCCCAGCGAAAGCCCCCAGACCCAAATTGAGAGGGGCTGCTTGTGGGCCCCCTGGGGGGCTTTCAGGCCAGCTAGGTCTTTGGCTGCTGGCCCCTTTCGTTTGGGAGCTATTGCTGGACGTTTGGCATGTTGGCCGGAGAGTGCTTCTCGGGCTGCGAACTGCAACCTTGCAGGTACCTCCAAGGTTCCCCGCCCAGCGAAAGCCCCCAGACCCAAATTGAGAGGGGCTGCTTGTGGGCCCCCTGGGGGGCTTTCAGGCCAGCTAGGTCTTTGGCTGCTGGCCCCTTTCGTTTGGGAGCTATTGCTGGACGTTTGGCATGTTGGCCGGAGAGTGCTTCTCGGGCCGCCAACTGCAACCTTGCAGGTACCTCCAAGGTTCCCCGCCCAGCGAAAGCCCCCAGACCCAAATTGAGAGGGGCTGCTTGTGGGCCCCCTGGGGGGCTTTCAGGCCAGTTAGGTCTTTGGCTGCTGGCCCCTTTCGTTTGGGAGCTATTGCTGGACGTTTGGCATGTTGGCCGGAGAGTGCTTCTCCTGCCGCCAACTGCAACCTTGCAGGTACCTCCAAGGTTCCCCGCCCAGCGAAAGCCCCCAGACCCAAATTGAGAGGGGCTGCTTGTGGGCCCCCTGGGGGGCTTTCAGGCCAGCTAGGTCTTTGGCTGCTGGCCCCTTTCGTTTGGGAGTTATTGCTGGACGTTTGGCATGTTGGCCGGAGAGTGCTTCTCGGGCCGCCAACTGCAACCTTGCAGGTACCTCCAAGGTTCCCCGCCCAGCGAAAGCCCCCAGACCCAAATTGAGAGGGGCTGCTTGTGGGCCCCCTGGGGGGCTTTCAGGCCAGCTAGGTCTTTGGCTGCTGGCCCCTTTCGTTTGGGAGCTATTGCTGGACGTTTGGCATGTTGGCCGGAGAGTGCTTCTCGGGCCGCCAACTACAACCTTGCAGGTACCTCCAAGGTTCCCCGCCCAGCGAAAGCCCCCAGACCCAAATTGAGAGGGGCTGCTTGTGGGCCCCCTGGGGGGCTTTCAGGCCAGCTAGGTCTTTGGCTGCTGGCCCATTTCGTTTGGGAGCTATTGCTGGACGTTTGGCATGTTGGCCGGAGAGTGCTTCTCCGGCCGCGAACTGCAACCTTGCAGGTACCTCCAAGGTTCCCCGCCCAGCGAAAGCCCCCAGACCCAAATTGAGAGGGGCTGCTTGTGGGCCCCCTGGGGGGCTTTCAGGCCAGCTAGGTCTTTGGCTGCTGGCCCCTTTCGTTTGGGAGCTATTGCTGGACGTTTGGCATGTTGGCCGGAGAGTGCTTTTCGGGCTGCGAAATGCAACCCCACAGGTACCTCCAAGGTTCCCCGCCCAGCGAAAGCCCCCAGACCCAAATTGAGAGGGGCTGCTTGTGGGCCCCCTGGGGGGCTTTCAGGCCAGCTAGGTCTTTGGCTGCTGGCCCCTTTCGTTTGGGAGCTATTGCTGGACGTTTGGCATGTTGGCCGGAGAGTGCTTCTCGGGCCGCCAACTGCAACCTTGCAGCTACCTCCAAGGTTCCCCGCCCAGCGAAAGCCCCCAGACCCAAATTGAGAGGGGCTGATTGTGGGCCCCCTGGGGGGCTTTCAGGCCAGCTAGGTCTTTGGCTGCTGGCCCCTTTCGTTTGGGAGCTATTGCTGGACGTTTGGCATGTTGGCCGGAGAGTGCTTCTCGGGCCGCCAACTGCAACCTTGCAGGTACCTCCAAGGTTCCCCGCCCAGCGAAAGCCCCCAGACCCAAATTGAGAGGGGCTGCTTGTGGGCCCCCTGGGGGGCTTTCAGGCCAGCTAGGTCTTTGGCTGCTGGCTCCTTTCGTTTGGGAGCTATTGCTGGACGTTTGGCATGTTGGCCGGAGAGTGCTTCTCGGGCCGCGAACTGCAACCTTGCAGGTACCTCCAAGGTTCCCCGCCCAGCGAAAGCCCCCAGACCCAAATTGAGAGGGGCTGCTTGTGGGCCCCCTGGGGGGCTTTCAGGCCAGCTAGGTCTTTGGCTGCTGGCCCCTTTCGTTTGGGAGCTATTGCTGGACGTTTGGCATGTTGGCCGGAGAGTGCTTCTCGGGCCGCCAACTACAACCTTGCAGGTACCTCCAAGGTTCCCCGCCCAGCGAAAGCCCCCAGACCCAAATTGAGAGGGGCTGCTTGTGGGCCCCCTGGGGGGCTTTCAGGCCAGCTAGGTCTTTGGCTGCTGGCCCATTTCGTTTGGGAGCTATTGCTGGACGTTTGGCATGTTGGCCGGAGAGTGCTTCTCCGGCCGCGAACTGCAACCTTGCAGGTACCTCCAAGGTTCCCCGCCCAGCGAAAGCCCCCAGACCCAAATTGAGAGGGGCTGCTTGTGGGCCCCCTGGGGGGCTTTCAGGCCAGCTAGGTCTTTGGCTGCTGGCCCCTTTCGTTTGGGAGCTATTGCTGGACGTTTGGCATGTTGGCCGGAGAGTGCTTTTAGGGCTGCGAAATGCAACCCCACAGGTACCTCCAAGGTTCCCCGCCCAGCGAAAGCCCCCAGACCCAAATTGAGAGGGGCTGCTTGTGGGCCCCCTGGGGGGCTTTCAGGCCAGCTAGGTCTTTGGCTGCTGGCCCCTTTCGTTTGGGAGCTATTGCTGGACGTTTGGCATGTTGGCCGGAGAGTGCTTCTCGGGCCGCCAACTACAACCTTGCAGGTACCTCCAATGTTCCCCGCCCAGCGAAAGCCCCCAGACCCAAATTGAGAGGGGCTGCTTGTGGGCCCCCTGGGGGGCTTTCAGGCCAGCTAGGTCTTTGGCTGCTGGCCCATTTCGTTTGGGAGCTATTGCTGGACGTTTGGCATGTTGGCCGGAGAGTGCTTCTCCGGCCGCGAACTGCAACCTTGCAGGTACCTCCAAGGTTCCCCGCCCAGCGAAAGCCCCCAGACCCAAATTGAGAGGGGCTGCTTGTGGGCCCCCTGGGGGGCTTTCAGGCCAGCTAGGTCTTTGGCTGCTGGCCCCTTTCGTTTGGGAGCTATTGCTGGACGTTTGGCATGTTGGCCGGAGAGTGCTTTTCGGGCTGCGAAATGCAACCCCACAGGTACCTCCAAGGTTCCCCGCCCAGCGAAAGCCCCCAGACCCAAATTGAGAGGGGCTGCTTGTGGGCCCCCTGGGGGGCTTTCAGGCCAGCTAGGTCTTTGGCTGCTGGCCCCTTTTGTTTGGGAGCTATTGCTGGACGTTTGGCATGTTGGCCGGAGAGTGCTTCTCGGGCCGCGAACTGCAACCTTGCAGGTACCTCCAAGGTTCCCCGCCCAGCGAAAGCCCCCAGACCCAAATTGAGAGGGGCTGCTTGTGGGCCCCCTGGGGGGCTTTCAGGCCAGCTAGGTCTTTGGCTGCTGGCCCCTTTCGTTTGGGAGTTATTGCTGGACGTTTGGCATGTTGGCCGGAGAGTGCTTCTCGGGCCGCCAACTGCAACCTTGCAGGTACCTCCAAGGTTCCCCGCCCAGCGAAAGCCCCCAGACCCAAATTGAGAGGGGCTGCTTGTGGGCCCCCTGGGGGGCTTTCAGGCCAGCTAGGTCTTTGGCTGCTGGCCCCTTTGGTTTGGGAGCTATTGCTGGACGTTTGGCATGTTGGCCGGAGAGTGCTTCTCGGGCTGCGAACTGCAACCTTGCAGGTACCTCCAAGGTTCCCCGCCCAGCGAAAGCCCCCAGACCCAAATTGAGAGGGGCTGCTTGTGGGCCCCCTGGGGGGCTTTCAGGCCAGCTAGGTCTTTGGCTGCTGGCCCCTTTCGTTTGGGAGCTATTGCTGGACGTTTGGCATGTTGGCCGGAGAGTGCTTCTCGGGCCGCGAACTGCAACCTTGCAGGTACCTCCAAGGTTCCCCGCCCAGCGAAAGCCCCCAGACCCAAATTGAGAGGGGCTGCTTGTGGGCCCCCTGGGGGGCTTTCAGGCCAGTTAGGTCTTTGGCTGCTGGCCCCTTTCGTTTGGGAGCTATTGCTGGACGTTTGGCATGTTGGCCGGAGAGTGCTTCTCCGGCCGCGAACTGCAACCTTGCAGGTACCTCCAAGGTTCCCCGCCCAGCGAAAGCCCCCAGACCCAAATTGAGAGGGGCTGCTTGTGGGCCCCCTGGGGGGCTTTCAGGCCAGCTAGGTCTTTGGCTGCTGGCCCCTTTCGTTTGGGAGCTATTGCTGGACGTTTGGCATGTTGGCCGGAGAGTGCTTCTCGGGCTGCGAACTGCAACCTTGCAGGTACCTCCAAGGTTCCCCGCCCAGCGAAAGCCCCCAGACCCAAATTGAGAGGGGCTGCTTGTGGGCCCCCTGGGGGGCTTTCAGGCCAGCTAGGTCTTTGGCTGCTGGCCCCTTTCGTTTGGGAGCTATTGCTGGACGTTTGGCATGTTGGCCGGAGAGTGCTTCTCGGGCCGCCAACTGCAACCTTGCAGGTACCTCCAAGGTTCCCCGCCCAGCGAAAGCCCCCAGACCCAAATTGAGAGGGGCTGCTTGTGGGCCCCCTGGGGGGCTTTCAGGCCAGCTAGGTCTTTGGCTGCTGGCCCCTTTCGTTTGGGAGCTATTGCTGGACGTTTGGCATGTTGGCCGGAGAGTGCTTCTCGGGCCGCCAACTGCAACCTTGCAGCTACCTCCAAGGTTCCCCGCCCAGCCAAAGCCCCCAGACCCAAATTGAGAGGGGCTGCTTGTGGGCCCCCTGGGGGGCTTTCAGGCCAGCTAGGTCTTTGGCTGCTGGCCCCTTTCGTTTGGGAGCTATTGCTGGACGTTTGGCATGTTGGCCGGAGAGTGCTTCTCCGGCCGCGAACTGCAACCTTGCAGGTACCTCCAAGGTTCCCCGCCCAGCGAAAGCCCCCAGACCCAAATTGAGAGGGGCTGCTTGTGGGCCCCCTGGGGGGCTTTCAGGCCAGCTAGGTCTTTGGCTGCTGGCCCCTTTCGTTTGGGAGCTATTGCTGGACGTTTGGCATGTTGGCCGGAGAGTGCTTCTCCGGCCGCGAACTGCAACCTTGCAGGTACCTCCAAGGTTCCCCGCCCAGCGAAAGCCCCCAGACCCAAATTGAGAGGGGCTGCTTGTGGGCCCCCTGGGGGGCTTTCAGGCCAGCTAGGTCTTTGGCTGCTGGCCCCTTTCGTTTGGGAGCTATTGCTGGACGTTTGGCATGTTGGCCGGAGAGTGCTTCTCGGGCCGCCAACTGCAACCTTGCAGGTACCTCCAAGGTTCCCCGCCCAGCGAAAGCCCCCAGACCCAAATTGAGCGGGGCTGCTTGTGGGCCCCCTGGGGGGCTTTCAGGCCAGCTAGGTCTTTGGCTGCTGGCCCCTTTCGTTTGGGAGTTATTGCTGGACGTTTGGCATGTTGGCCGGAGAGTGCTTCTCGGGCCGCCAACTGCAACCTTGCAGGTACCTCCAAGGTTCCCCGCCCAGCGAAAGCCCCCAGACCCAAATTGAGAGGGGCTGCTTGTGGGCCCCCTGGGGGGCTTTCAGGCCAGCTAGGTCTTTGGCTGCTGGCCCCTTTCGTTTGGGAGCTATTGCTGGACGTTTGGCATGTTGGCCGGAGAGTGCTTCTCGGGCCGCCAACTACAACCTTGCAGGTACCTCCAAGGTTCCCCGCCCAGCGAAAGCCCCCAGACCCAAATTGAGAGGGGCTGCTTGTGGGCCCCCTGGGGGGCTTTCAGGCCAGCTAGGTCTTTGGCTGCTGGCCCATTTCGTTTGGGAGCTATTGCTGGACGTTTGGCATGTTGGCCGGAGAGTGCTTCTCCGGCCGCGAACTGCAACCTTGCAGGTACCTCCAAGGTTCCCCGCCCAGCGAAAGCCCCCAGACCCAAATTGAGAGGGGCTGCTTGTGGGCCCCCTGGGGGGCTTTCAGGCCAGCTAGGTCTTTGGCTGCTGGCCCCTTTCGTTTGGGAGCTATTGCTGGACGTTTGGCATGTTGGCCGGAGAGTGCTTTTCGGACTCCGAAATGCAACCCCACAGGTACCTCCAAGGTTCCCCGCCCAGCGAAAGCCCCCAGACCCAAATTGAGAGGGGCTGCTTGTGGGCCCCCTGGGGGGCTTTCAGGCCAGCTAGGTCTTTGGCTGCTGGCCCCTTTCGTTTGGGAGCTATTGCTGGACGTTTGGCATGTTGGCCGGAGAGTGCTTCTCGGGCCGCGAACTGCAACCTTGCAGGTACCTCCAAGGTTCCCCGCCCAGCGAAAGCCCCCAGACCCAAATTGAGAGGGGCTGCTTGTGGGCCCCCTGGGAGGCTTTCAGGCCAGCTAGGTCTTTGGCTGCTGGCCCCTTTCGTTTGGGAGCTATTGCTGGACGTTTGGCATGTTGGCCGGAGAGTGCTTCTCCGGCCGCGAACTGCAACCTTGCAGGTACCTCCAAGGTTCCCCGCCCAGCGAAAGCCCCCAGACCCAAATTGAGAGGGGCTGCTTGTGGGCCCCCTGGGGGGCTTTCAGGCCAGCTAGGTCTTTGGCTGCTGGCCCCTTTCGTTTGGGAGCTATTGCTGGACGTTTGGCATGTTGGCCGGAGAGTGCTTCTCGGGCCGCCAACTGCAACCTTGCAGGTACCTCCAAGGTTCCCCGCCCAGCGAAAGCCCCCAGACACAAATTGAGCGGGGCTGCTTGTGGGCCCCCTGGGGGGCTTTCAGGCCAGCTAGGTCTTTGGCTGCTGGCCCCTTTCGTTTGGGAGTTATTGCTGGACGTTTGGCATGTTGGCCGGAGAGTGCTTCTCGGGCCGCCAACTGCAACCTTGCAGGTACCTCCAAGGTTCCCCGCCCAGCGAAAGCCCCCAGACCCAAATTGAGAGGGGCTGCTTGTGGGCCCCCTGGGGGGCTTTCAGGCCAGCTAGGTCTTTGGCTGCTGGCCCCTTTCGTTTGGGAGCTATTGCTGGACGTTTGGCATGTTGGCCGGAGAGTGCTTCTCGGGCCGCCAACTACAACCTTGCAGGTACCTCCAAGGTTCCCCGCCCAGCGAAAGCCCCCAGACCCAAATTGAGAGGGGCTGCTTGTGGGCCCCCTGGGGGGCTTTCAGGCCAGCTAGGTCTTTGGCTGCTGGCCCATTTCGTTTGGGAGCTATTGCTGGACGTTTGGCATGTTGGCCGGAGAGTGCTTCTCCGGCCGCGAACTGCAACCTTGCAGGTACCTCCAAGGTTCCCCGCCCAGCGAAAGCCCCCAGACCCAAATTGAGAGGGGCTGCTTGTGGGCCCCCTGGGGGGCTTTCAGGCCAGCTAGGTCTTTGGCTGCTGGCCCCTTTCGTTTGGGAGCTATTGCTGGACTTTTGGCATGTTGGCCGGAGAGTGCTTTTCGGACTCCGAAATGCAACCCCACAGGTACCTCCAAGGTTCCCCGCCCAGCGAAAGCCCCCAGACCCAAATTGAGAGGGGCTGCTTGTGGGCCCCCTGGGGGGCTTTCAGGCCAGCTAGGTCTTTGGCTGCTGGCCCCTTTCGTTTGGGAGCTATTGCTGGACGTTTGGCATGTTGGCCGGAGAGTGCTTCTCGGGCCGCGAACTGCAACCTTGCAGGTACCTCCAAGGTTCCCCGCCCAGCGAAAGCCCCCAGACCCAAATTGAGAGGGGCTGATTGTGGGCCCCCTGGGAGGCTTTCAGGCCAGCTAGGTCTTTGGCTGCTGGCCCCTTTCGTTTGGGAGCTATTGCTGGACGTTTGGCATGTTGGCCGGAGAGTGCTTCTCGGGCCGCCAACTACAACCCCACAGGTACCTCCAAGGTTCCCCGCCCAGCGAAAGCCCCCAGACCCAAATTGAGAGGGGCTGCTTGTGGGCCCCCTGGGGGGCTTTCAGGCCAGCTAGGTCTTTGGCTGCTGGCTCCTTTCGTTTGGGAGCTATTGCTGGACGTTTGGCATGTTGGCCGGAGAGTGCTTTTCGGGCTGTGAACTGCAACCTTGCAGGTACCTCCAAAGTTCCCCGCCCAGCGAAAGCCCCCAGACCCAAATTGAGAGGGGCTGCTTGTGGGGCCCCTGGGGGGCTTTCAGGCCAGCTAGGTCTTTGGCTGCTGGCTCCTTTCGTTTGGGAGCTATTGCTGGACGTTTGGCATGTTGGCCGGAGAGTGCTTCTCGGGCTGCGAACTGCAACCTTGCAGGTACCTCCAAGGTTCCCCGCCCAGCGAAAGCCCCCAGACCCAAATTGAGAGGGGCTGCTTGTGGGCCCCCTGGGGGGCTTTCAGGCCAGCTAGGTCTTTGGCTGCTGGCCCCTTTCGTTTGGGAGCTATTGCTGGACGTTTGGCATGTTGGCCGGAGAGTGCTTCTCGGGGCGCCAACTGCAACCTTGCAGGTACCTCCAAGGTTCCCCGCCCAGCGAAAGCCCCCAGACCCAAATTGAGAGGGGCTGCTTGTGGGCCCCCTGGGGGGCTTTCAGGCCAGCTAGGTCTTTGGCTGCTGGCCCCTTTCGTTTGGGAGTTATTGCTGGACGTTTGGCATGTTGGCCGGAGAGTGCTTCTCGGGCCGCGAACTGCAACCTTGCAGGTACCTCCAAGGTTCCCCGCCCAGCGAAAGCCCCCAGACCCAAATTGAGAGGGGCTGCTTGTGGGCCCCCTGGGGGGCTTTCAGGCCAGCTAGGTCTTTGGCTGCTGGCCCCTTTCGTTTGGGAGCTATTGCTGGACGTTTGGCATGTTGGCCGGAGAGTGCTTCTCGGGCTGCGAACTGCAACCTTGCAGGTACCTCCAAGGTTCCCCGCCCAGCGAAAGCCCCCAGACCCAAATTGAGAGGGGCTGCTTGTGGGCCCCCTGGGGGGCTTTCAGGCCAGCTAGGTCTTTGGCTGCTGGCCCCTTTCGTTTGGGAGCTATTGCTGGACGTTTGGCATGTTGGCCGGAGAGTGCTTCTCGGGCCGCGAACTGCAACCTGCAGGTACCTCCAAGGTTCCCCGCCCAGCGAAAGCCCCCAGACCCAAATTGAGAGGGGCTGCTTGTGGGCCCCCTGGGGGGCTTTCAGGCCAGTTAGGTCTTTGGCTGCTGGCCCCTTTGGTTTGGGAGCTATTGCTGGACGTTTGGCATGTTGGCCGGAGAGTGCTTCTCCGGCCGCGAACTGCAACCTTGCAGGTACCTCCAAGGTTCCCTGCCCAGCGAAAGCCCCCAGACCCAAATTGAGAGGGGCTGCTTGTGGGCCCCCTGGGGGGCTTTCAGGCCAGCTAGGTCTTTGGCTGCTGGCCCCTTTCGTTTGGGAGCTATTGCTGGACGTTTGGCATGTTGGCCGGAGAGTGCTTCTCGGGCCGCCAACTGCAACCTTGCAGCTACCTCCAAGGTTCCCCGCCCAGCCAAAGCCCCCAGACCCAAATTGAGAGGGGCTGCTTGTGGGCCCCCTGGGGGGCTTTCAGGCCAGCTAGGTCTTTGGCTGCTGGCCCCTTTCGTTTGGGAGCTATTGCTGGACGTTTGGCATGTTGGCCGGAGAGTGCTTCTCGGGCCGCCAACTGCAACCTTGCAGGTACCTCCAAGGTTCCCCGCCCAGCGAAAGCCCCCAGACCCAAATTGAGCGGGGCTGCTTGTGGGCCCCCTGGGGGGCTTTCAGGCCAGCTAGGTCTTTGGCTGCTGGCCCCTTTCGTTTGGGAGTTATTGCTGGACGTTTGGCATGTTGGCCGGAGAGTGCTTCTCGGGCCGCCAACTGCAACCTTGCAGGTACCTCCAAGGTTCCCCGCCCAGCGAAAGCCCCCAGACCCAAATTGAGAGGGGCTGCTTGTGGGCCCCCTGGGGGGCTTTCAGGCCAGCTAGGTCTTTGGCTGCTGGCCCCTTTCGTTTGGGAGCTATTGCTGGACGTTTGGCATGTTGGCCGGAGAGTGCTTCTCGGGCCGCCAACTACAACCTTGCAGGTACCTCCAAGGTTCCCCGCCCAGCGAAAGCCCCCAGACCCAAATGGAGAGGGGCTGCTTGTGGGCCCCCTGGGGGGCTTTCAGGCCAGCTAGGTCTTTGGCTGCTGGCCCCTTTCGTTTGGGAGCTATTGCTGGACGTTTGGCATGTTGGCCGGAGAGTGCTTCTCCGGCCGCGAACTGCAACCTTGCAGGTACCTCCAAGGTTCCCCGCCCAGCGAAAGCCCCCAGACCCAAATTGAGAGGGGCTGCTTGTGGGCCCCCTGGGGGGCTTTCAGGCCAGCTAGGTCTTTGGCTGCTGGCCCCTTTCGTTTGGGAGCTATTGCTGGACGTTTGGCATGTTGGCCGGAGAGTGCTTCTCGGGCCGCCAACTGCAACCTTGCAGGTACCTCCAAGGTTCCCCGCCCAGCGAAAGCCCCCAGACCCAAATTGAGAGGGGCTGCTTGTGGGCCCCCTGGGGGGCTTTCAGGCCAGCTAGGTCTTTGGCTGCTGGCCCCTTTCGTTTGGGAGTTATTGCTGGACGTTTGGCATGTTGGCCGGAGAGTGCTTCTCGGGCCGCGAACTGCAACCTTGCAGGTACCTCCAAGGTTCCCCGCCCAGCGAAAGCCCCCAGACCCAAATTGAGAGGGGCTGCTTGTGGGCCCCCTGGGGGGCTTTCAGGCCAGCTAGGTCTTTGGCTGCTGGCCCCTTTCGTTTGGGAGCTATTGCTGGACGTTTGGCATGTTGGCCGGAGAGTGCTTCTCGGGCTGCGAACTGCAACCTTGCAGGTACCTCCAAGGTTCCCCGCCCAGCGAAAGCCCCCAGACCCAAATTGAGAGGGGCTGCTTGTGGGCCCCCTGGGGGGCTTTCAGGCCAGCTAGGTCTTTGGCTGCTGGCCCCTTTCGTTTGGGAGCTATTGCTGGACGTTTGGCATGTTGGCCGGAGAGTGCTTCTCGGGCCGCGAACTGCAACCTTGCAGGTACCTCCAAGGTTCCCCGCCCAGCGAAAGCCCCCAGACCCAAATTGAGAGGGGCTGCTTGTGGGCCCCCTGGGGGGCTTTCAGGCCAGTTAGGTCTTTGGCTGCTGGCCCCTTTCGTTTGGGAGCTATTGCTGGACGTTTGGCATGTTGGCCGGAGAGTGCTTCTCCGGCCGCGAACTGCAACCTTGCAGGTACCTCCAAGGTTCCCTGCCCAGCGAAAGCCCCCAGACCCAAATTGAGAGGGGCTGCTTGTGGGCCCCCTGGGGGGCTTTCAGGCCAGCTAGGTCTTTGGCTGCTGGCCCCTTTCGTTTGGGAGCTATTGCTGGACGTTTGGCATGTTGGCCGGAGAGTGCTTCTCGGGCCGCCAACTGCAACCTTGCAGGTACCTCCAAGGTTCCCCGCCCAGCGAAAGCCCCCAGACCCAAATTGAGAGGGGCTGCTTGTGGGCCCCCTGGGGGGCTTTCAGGCCAGCTAGGTCTTTGGCTGCTGGCCCCTTTCGTTTGGGAGTTATTGCTGGACGTTTGGCATGTTGGCCGGAGAGTGCTTCTCGGGCCGCGAACTGCAACCTTGCAGGTACCTCCAAGGTTCCCCGCCCAGCGAAAGCCCCCAGACCCAAATTGAGAGGGGCTGCTTGTGGGCCCCCTGGGGGGCTTTCAGGCCAGCTAGGTCTTTGGCTGCTGGCCCCTTTCGTTTGGGAGCTATTGCTGGACGTTTGGCATGTTGGCCGGAGAGTGCTTCTCGGGCTGCGAACTGCAACCTTGCAGGTACCTCCAAGGTTCCCCGCCCAGCGAAAGCCCCCAGACCCAAATTGAGAGGGGCTGCTTGTGGGCCCCCTGGGGGGCTTTCAGGCCAGCTAGGTCTTTGGCTGCTGGCCCCTTTCGTTTGGGAGCTATTGCTGGACGTTTGGCATGTTGGCCGGAGAGTGCTTCTCGGGCTGCGAACTGCAACCTTGCAGGTACCTCCAAGGTTCCCCGCCCAGCGAAAGCCCCCAGACCCAAATTGAGAGGGGCTGCTTGTGGGCCCCCTGGGGGGCTTTCAGGCCAGTTAGGTCTTTGGCTGCTGGCCCCTTTCGTTTGGGAGCTATTGCTGGACGTTTGGCATGTTGGCCGGAGAGTGCTTCTCCGGCCGCGAACTGCAACCTTGCAGGTACCTCCAAGGTTCCCTGCCCAGCGAAAGCCCCCAGACCCAAATTGAGAGGGGCTGCTTGTGGGCCCCCTGGGGGGCTTTCAGGCCAGCTAGGTCTTTGGCTGCTGGCCCCTTTCGTTTGGGAGCTATTGCTGGACGTTTGGCATGTTGGCCGGAGAGTGCTTCTCGGGCCGCCAACTGCAACCTTGCAGGTACCTCCAAGGTTCCCCGCCCAGCGAAAGCCCCCAGACCCAAATTGAGAGGGGCTGCTTGTGGGCCCCCTGGGGGGCTTTCAGGCCAGCTAGGTCTTTGGCTGCTGGCCCCTTTCGTTTGGGAGCTATTGCTGGACGTTTGGCATGTTGGCCGGAGAGTGCTTCTCGGGCCGCCAACTGCAACCTTGCAGGTACCTCCAAGGTTCCCCGCCCAGCGAAAGCCCCCAGACCCAAATTGAGCGGGGCTGCTTGTGGGCCCCCTGGGGGGCTTTCAGGCCAGCTAGGTCTTTGGCTGCTGGCCCCTTTCGTTTGGGAGTTATTGCTGGACGTTTGGCATGTTGGCCGGAGAGTGCTTCTCGGGCCGCCAACTGCAACCTTGCAGGTACCTCCAAGGTTCCCCGCCCAGCGAAAGCCCCCAGACCCAAATTGAGAGGGGCTGCTTGTGGGCCCCCTGGGGGGCTTTCAGGCCAGCTAGGTCTTTGGCTGCTGGCCCCTTTCGTTTGGGAGCTATTGCTGGACGTTTGGCATGTTGGCCGGAGAGTGCTTCTCGGGCCGCCAACTACAACCTTGCAGGTACCTCCAAGGTTCCCCGCCCAGCGAAAGCCCCCAGACCCAAATGGAGAGGGGCTGCTTGTGGGCCCCCTGGGGGGCTTTCAGGCCAGCTAGGTCTTTGGCTGCTGGCCCCTTTCGTTTGGGAGCTATTGCTGGACGTTTGGCATGTTGGCCGGAGAGTGCTTCTCCGGCCGCGAACTGCAACCTTGCAGGTACCTCCAAGGTTCCCCGCCCAGCGAAAGCCCCCAGACCCAAATTGAGAGGGGCTGCTTGTGGGCCCCCTGGGGGGCTTTCAGGCCAGCTAGGTCTTTGGCTGCTGGCCCCTTTCGTTTGGGAGCTATTGCTGGACGTTTGGCATGTTGGCCGGAGAGTGCTTCTCGGGCCGCCAACTGCAACCTTGCAGGTACCTCCAAGGTTCCCCGCCCAGCGAAAGCCCCCAGACCCAAATTGAGAGGGGCTGCTTGTGGGCCCCCTGGGGGGCTTTCAGGCCAGCTAGGTCTTTGGCTGCTGGCCCCTTTCGTTTGGGAGTTATTGCTGGACGTTTGGCATGTTGGCCGGAGAGTGCTTCTCGGGCCGCGAACTGCAACCTTGCAGGTACCTCCAAGGTTCCCCGCCCAGCGAAAGCCCCCAGACCCAAATTGAGAGGGGCTGCTTGTGGGCCCCCTGGGGGGCTTTCAGGCCAGCTAGGTCTTTGGCTGCTGGCCCCTTTCGTTTGGGAGCTATTGCTGGACGTTTGGCATGTTGGCCGGAGAGTGCTTCTCGGGCTGCGAACTGCAACCTTGCAGGTACCTCCAAGGTTCCCCGCCCAGCGAAAGCCCCCAGACCCAAATTGAGAGGGGCTGCTTGTGGGCCCCCTGGGGGGCTTTCAGGCCAGCTAGGTCTTTGGCTGCTGGCCCCTTTCGTTTGGGAGCTATTGCTGGACGTTTGGCATGTTGGCCGGAGAGTGCTTCTCGGGCCGCCAACTGCAACCTTGCAGGTACCTCCAAGGTTCCCCGCCCAGCGAAAGCCCCCAGACCCAAATTGAGAGGGGCTGCTTGTGGGCCCCCTGGGGGGCTTTCAGGCCAGTTAGGTCTTTGGCTGCTGGCCCCTTTCGTTTGGGAGCTATTGCTGGACGTTTGGCATGTTGGCCGGAGAGTGCTTCTCCGGCCGCGAACTGCAACCTTGCAGGTACCTCCAAGGTTCCCTGCCCAGCGAAAGCCCCCAGACCCAAATTGAGAGGGGCTGCTTGTGGGCCCCCTGGGGGGCTTTCAGGCCAGCTAGGTCTTTGGCTGCTGGCCCCTTTCGTTTGGGAGCTATTGCTGGACGTTTGGCATGTTGGCCGGAGAGTGCTTCTCGGGCCGCCAACTGCAACCTTGCAGGTACCTCCAAGGTTCCCCGCCCAGCGAAAGCCCCCAGACCCAAATTGAGAGGGGCTGCTTGTGGGCCCCCTGGGGGGCTTTCAGGCCAGCTAGGTCTTTGGCTGCTGGCCCCTTTCGTTTGGGAGCTATTGCTGGACGTTTGGCATGTTGGCCGGAGAGTGCTTCTCGGGCCGCCAACTGCAACCTTGCAGGTACCTCCAAGGTTCCCCGCCCAGCGAAAGCCCCCAGACCCAAATTGAGAGGGGCTGCTTGTGGGCCCCCTGGGGGGCTTTCAGGCCAGCTAGGTCTTTGGCTGCTGGCCCCTTTCGTTTGGGAGTTATTGCTGGACGTTTGGCATGTTGGCCGGAGAGTGCTTCTCGGGCCGCGAACTGCAACCTTGCAGGTACCTCCAAGGTTCCCCGCCCAGCGAAAGCCCCCAGACCCAAATTGAGAGGGGCTGCTTGTGGGCCCCCTGGGGGGCTTTCAGGCCAGCTAGGTCTTTGGCTGCTGGCCCCTTTCGTTTGGGAGCTATTGCTGGACGTTTGGCATGTTGGCCGGAGAGTGCTTCTCGGGCTGCGAACTGCAACCTTGCAGGTACCTCCAAGGTTCCCCGCCCAGCGAAAGCCCCCAGACCCAAATTGAGAGGGGCTGCTTGTGGGCCCCCTGGGGGGCTTTCAGGCCAGCTAGGTCTTTGGCTGCTGGCCCCTTTCGTTTGGGAGCTATTGCTGGACGTTTGGCATGTTGGCCGGAGAGTGCTTCTCGGGCCGCGAACTGCAACCTTGCAGGTACCTCCAAGGTTTCCCGCCCAGCGAAAGCCCCCAGACCCAAATTGAGAGGGGCTGCTTGTGGGCCCCCTGGGGGGCTTTCAGGCCAGTTAGGTCTTTGGCTGCTGGCCCCTTTCGTTTGGGAGCTATTGCTGGACGTTTGGCATGTTGGCCGGAGAGTGCTTCTCCGGCCGCGAACTGCAACCTTGCAGGTACCTCCAAGGTTCCCTGCCCAGCGAAAGCCCCCAGACCCAAATTGAGAGGGGCTGCTTGTGGGCCCCCTGGGGGGCTTTCAGGCCAGCTAGGTCTTTGGCTGCTGGCCCCTTTCGTTTGGGAGCTATTGCTGGACGTTTGGCATGTTGGCCGGAGAGTGCTTCTCGGGCCGCCAACTGCAACCTTGCAGGTACCTCCAAGGTTCCCCGCCCAGCGAAAGCCCCCAGACCCAAATTGAGAGGGGCTGCTTGTGGGCCCCCTGGGGGGCTTTCAGGCCAGCTAGGTCTTTGGCTGCTGGCCCCTTTCGTTTGGGAGCTATTGCTGGACGTTTGGCATGTTGGCCGGAGAGTGCTTCTCGGGCCGCCAACTGCAACCTTGCAGGTACCTCCAAGGTTCCCCACCCAGCGAAAGCCCCCAGACCCAAATTGAGCGGGGCTGCTTGTGGGCCCCCTGGGGGGCTTTCAGGCCAGCTAGGTCTTTGGCTGCTGGCCCCTTTCGTTTGGGAGTTATTGCTGGACGTTTGGCATGTTGGCCGGAGAGTGCTTCTCGGGCCGCCAACTGCAACCTTGCAGGTACCTCCAAGGTTCCCCGCCCAGCGAAAGCCCCCAGACCCAAATTGAGAGGGGCTGCTTGTGGGCCCCCTGGGGGGCTTTCAGGCCAGCTAGGTCTTTGGCTGCTGGCCCCTTTCGTTTGGGAGCTATTGCTGGACGTTTGGCATGTTGGCCGGAGAGTGCTTCTCGGGCCGCCAACTACAACCTTGCAGGTACCTCCAAGGTTCCCCGCCCAGCGAAAGCCCCCAGACCCAAATTGAGAGGGGCTGCTTGTGGGCCCCCTGGGGGGCTTTCAGGCCAGCTAGGTCTTTGGCTGCTGGCCCCTTTCGTTTGGGAGCTATTGCTGGACGTTTGGCATGTTGGCCGGAGAGTGCTTCTCCGGCCGCGAACTGCAACCTTGCAGGTACCTCCAAGGTTCCCCGCCCAGCGAAAGCCCCCAGACCCAAATTGAGAGGGGCTGCTTGTGGGCCCCCTGGGGGGCTTTCAGGCCAGCTAGGTCTTTGGCTGCTGGCCCCTTTCGTTTGGGAGCTATTGCTGGACGTTTGGCATGTTGGCCGGAGAGTGCTTCTCGGGCCGCCAACTGCAACCTTGCAGGTACCTCCAAGGTTCCCCGCCCAGCGAAAGCCCCCAGACCCAAATTGAGAGGGGCTGCTTGTGGGCCCCCTGGGGGGCTTTCAGGCCAGCTAGGTCTTTGGCTGCTGGCCCCTTTCGTTTGGGAGTTATTGCTGGACGTTTGGCATGTTGGCCGGAGAGTGCTTCTCGGGCCGCCAACTGCAACCTTGCAGGTACCTCCAAGGTTCCCCGCCCAGCGAAAGCCCCCAGACCCAAATTGAGAGGGGCTGCTTGTGGGCCCCCTGGGGGACTTTCAGGCCAGCTAGGTCTTTGGCTGCTGGCCCCTTTCGTTTGGGAGCTATTGCTGGACGTTTGGCATGTTGGCCGGAGAGTGCTTCTCGGGCTGCGAACTGCAACCTTGCAGGTACCTCCAAGGTTCCCCGCCCAGCGAAAGCCCCCAGACCCAAATTGAGAGGGGCTGCTTGTGGGCCCCCTGGGGGGCTTTCAGGCCAGCTAGGTCTTTGGCTGCTGGCCCCTTTCGTTTGGGAGCTATTGCTGGACGTTTGGCATGTTGGCCGGAGAGTGCTTCTCGGGCCGCGAACTGCAACCTTGCAGGTACCTCCAAGGTTCCCCGCCCAGCGAAAGCCCCCAGACCCAAATTGAGAGGGGCTGCTTGTGGGCCCCCTGGGGGGCTTTCAGGCCAGTTAGGTCTTTGGCTGCTGGCCCCTTTCGTTTGGGAGCTATTGCTGGACGTTTGGCATGTTGGCCGGAGAGTGCTTCTCCGGCCGCGAACTGCAACCTTGCAGGTACCTCCAAGGTTCCCTGCCCAGCGAAAGCCCCCAGACCCAAATTGAGAGGGGCTGCTTGTGGGCCCCCTGGGGGGCTTTCAGGCCAGCTAGGTCTTTGGCTGCTGGCCCCTTTCGTTTGGGAGCTATTGCTGGACGTTTGGCATGTTGGCCGGAGAGTGCTTCTCGGGCCGCCAACTGCAACCTTGCAGGTACCTCCAAGGTTCCCCGCCCAGCGAAAGCCCCCAGACCCAAATTGAGAGGGGCTGCTTGTGGGCCCCCTGGGGGGCTTTCAGGCCAGCTAGGTCTTTGGCTGCTGGCCCCTTTCGTTTGGGAGCTATTGCTGGACGTTTGGCATGTTGGCCGGAGAGTGCTTCTCGGGCCGCCAACTGCAACCTTGCAGGTACCTCCAAGGTTCCCCGCCCAGCGAAAGCCCCCAGACCCAAATTGAGAGGGGCTGCTTGTGGGCCCCCTGGGGGGCTTTCAGGCCAGCTAGGTCTTTGGCTGCTGGCCCCTTTCGTTTGGGAGTTATTGCTGGACGTTTGGCATGTTGGCCGGAGAGTGCTTCTCGGGCCGCGAACTGCAACCTTGCAGGTACCTCCAAGGTTCCCCGCCCAGCGAAAGCCCCCAGACCCAAATTGAGAGGGGCTGCTTGTGGGCCCCCTGGGGGGCTTTCAGGCCAGCTAGGTCTTTGGCTGCTGGCCCCTTTCGTTTGGGAGCTATTGCTGGACGTTTGGCATGTTGGCCGGAGAGTGCTTCTCGGGCTGCGAACTGCAACCTTGCAGGTACCTCCAAGGTTCCCCGCCCAGCGAAAGCCCCCAGACCCAAATTGAGAGGGGCTGCTTGTGGGCCCCCTGGGGGGCTTTCAGGCCAGCTAGGTCTTTGGCTGCTGGCCCATTTCGTTTGGGAGCTATTGCTGGACGTTTGGCATGTTGGCCGGAGAGTGCTTCTCCGGCCGCGAACAGCAACCTTGCAGGTACCTCCAAGGTTCCCCGCCCAGCGAAAGCCCCCAGACCCAAATTGAGAGGGGCTGCTTGTGGGCCCCCTGGGGGGCTTTCAGGCCAGCTAGGTCTTTGGCTGCTGGCCCCTTTCGTTTGGGAGCTATTGCTGGACGTTTGGCATGTTGGCCGGAGAGTGCTTTTCGGGCTGCGAACTGCAAACTTGCAGGTACCTCCAAGGTTCCCCGCCCAGCGAAAGCCCCCAGACCCAAATTGAGAGGGGCTGCTTGTGGGGCCCCTGGGGGGCTTTCAGGCCAGCTAGGTCTTTGGCTGCTGGCCCCTTTCGTTTGGGAGCTATTGCTGGACGTTTGGCATGTTGGCCGGAGAGTGCTTCTCGGGCTGCGAACTGCAACCTTGCAGGTACCTCCAAGGTTCCCCGCCCAGCGAAAGCCCCCAGACCCAAATTGAGAGGGGCTGCTTGTGGGCCCCCTGGGGGGCTTTCAGGCCAGCTAGGTCTTTGGCTGCTGGCTCCTTTCGTTTGGGAGCTAGTGCTGGACGTTTGGCATGTTGGCCGGAGAGTGCTTTTCGGGCTGCGAACTGCAACCTTGCAGGTACCTCCAAGGTTCCCCGCCCAGCGAAAGCCCCCAGACCCAAATTGAGAGGGGCTGCTTGTGGGCCCCCTGGGGGGCTTTCAGGCCAGCTAGGTCTTTGGCTGCTGGCCCCTTTCGTTTGGGAGCTATTGCTGGACGTTTGGCATGTTGGCCGGAGAGTGCTTCTCGGGCCGCCAACTGCAACCTTGCAGGTACCTCCAAGGTTCCCCGCCCAGCGAAAGCCCCCAGACCCAAATTGAGAGGGGCTGCTTGTGGGCCCCCTGGGGGGCTTTCAGGCCAGCTAGGTCTTTGGCTGCTGGCCCCTTTCGTTTGGGAGCTATTGCTGGACGTTTGGCATGTTGGCCGGAGAGTGCTTTTCGGGCTGCGAACTGCAACCTTGCAGGTACCTCCAAGGTTCCCCGCCCAGCGAAAGCCCCCAGACCCAAATTGAGAGGGGCTGCTTGTGGGCCCCCTGGGGGGCTTTCAGGCCAGCTAGGTCTTTGGCTGCTGGCCCCTTTCGTTTGGGAGCTATTGCTGGACGTTTGGCATGTTGGCCGGAGAGTGCTTCTCGGGCCGCCAACTGCAACCTTGCAGGTACCTCCAAGGTTCCCCGCCCAGCGAAAGCCCCCAGACCCAAATTGAGAGGGGCTGCTTGTGGGCCCCCTGGGGGGCTTTCAGGCCAGCTAGGTCTTTGGCTGCTGGCCCCTTTCGTTTGGGAGCTATTGCTGGACGTTTGGCATGTTGGCCGGAGAGTGCTTCTCGGGCCGCCAACTGCAACCTTGCAGGTACCTCCAAGGATCCCCGCCCAGCGAAAGCCCCCAGACCCAAATTGAGAGGGGCTGCTTGTGGGCCCCCTGGGGGGCTTTCAGGCCAGCTAGGTCTTTGGCTGCTGGCCCCTTTCGTTTGGGAGCTATTGCTGGACGTTTGGCATGTTGGCCGGAGAGTGCTTCTCGGGCTGCGAACTGCAACCTTGCAGGTACCTCCAAGGTTCCCCGCCCAGCGAAAGCCCCCAGACCCAAATTGAGAGGGGCTGCTTGTGGGCCCCCTGGGGGGCTTTCAGGCCAGCTAGGTCTTTGGCTGCTGGCCCCTTTCGTTTGGGAGCTATTGCTGGACGTTTGGCATGTTGGCCCGAGAGTGCTTTTCGGGCCGCGAACTGCAACCTTGCAGGTACCTCCAAGGTTTCCCGCCCAGCGAAAGCCCCCAGACCCAAATTGAGAGGGGCTGCTTGTGGGCCCCCTGGGGGGCTTTCAGGCCAGCTAGGTCTTTGGCTGCTGGCCCCTTTCGTTTGGGAGCTATTGCTGGACGTTTGGCATGTTGGCCCGAGGGTGCTTTTCGGGCTGCGAACTGCAACCCCACAGGTACCTCCAAGGTTCCCCGCCCAGCGAAAGCCCCCAGAACCAAATTGAGAGGGGCTGCTTGTGGGCCCCCTGGGGGGCTTTCAGGCCAGCTAGGTCTTTGGCTGCTGGCCCCTTTCGTTTGGGAGCTATTGCTGGACGTTTGGCATGTTGGCCGGAGAGTGCTTCTCGGGCCGCCAACTGCAACCTTGCAGGTACCTCCAAGGTTCCCCGCCCAGAGAAAGCCCCCAGACCCAAATTGAGAGGGGCTGCTTGTGGGCCCCCTGGGGGGGCTTTCAGGCCAGCTAGGTCTTTGGCTGCTGGCCCCTTTCGTTTGGGAGCTATTGCTGGACGTTTGGCATGTTGGCCGGAGAGTGATTCTCGGGCCGCGAACTGCAACCTTGCAGGTACCTCCAAGGTTCCCTACCCAGCGAAAGCCCCCAGACCCAAATTGAGAGGGGCTGCTTGTGGGCCCCCTGGGGGGCTTTCAGGCCAGCTAGGTCTTTGGCTGCTGGCCCCTTTGGTTTGGGAGCTATTGCTGGACGTTTGGCATGTTGGCCGGAGAGTGCTTCTCGGGCTGCGAACTGCAACCCCACAGGTACCTCCAAGGTTCCCCACCCAGCGAAAGCCCCCAGACCCAAATTGAGAGGGGCTGCTTGTGGGCCCCCTGGGGGGCTTTCAGGCCAGTTAGGTCTTTGGCTGCTGGCCCCTTTCGTTTGGGAGCTATTGCTGGACGTTTGGCATGTTGGCCCGAGAGTGCTTTTCGGGCTGCGAACTGCAACCTTGCAGGTACCTCCAAGGTTTCCCGCCCAGCGAAAGCCCCCAGACCCAAATTGAGAGGGGCTGCTTGTGGGCCCCCTGGGGGGCTTTCAGGCCAGCTAGGTCTTTGGCTGCTGGCCCCTTTCGTTTGGGAGCTATTGCTGGACGTTTGGCATGTTGGCCCGAGAGTGCTTTTCGGGCTGCGAACTGCAACCTTGCAGGTACCTCCAAGGTTCCCTGCCCAGCGAAAGCCCCCAGACCCAAATTGAGAGGGGCTGCTTGTGGGCCCCCTGGGGGGCTTTCAGGCCAGCTAGGTCTTTGGCTGCTGGCCCCTTTCGTTTGGGAGCTATTGCTGGACGTTTGGCATGTTGGCCGGAGAGTGCTTCTCGGGCCGCCAACTGCAACCCCACACGTACCTCCAAGGTTCCCCACCCAGCGAAAGCCCCCAGACCCAAATTGAGAGGGGCTGCTTGTGGGCCCCCTGGGGGGCTTTCAGGCCAGCTAGGTCTTTGGCTGCTGGCCCCTTTCGTTTGGGAGCTATTGCTGGACGTTTGGCATGTTGGCCGGAGAGTGCTTCTCGGGCCGCCAACTGCAACCCCACTGGTACCTCCAAGGTTCCCTGCCCAGCGAAAGCCCCCAGACCCAAATTGAGAGGGGCTGCTTGTGGGCCCCCTGGGGGGCTTTCAGGCCAGCTAGGTCTTTGGCTGCTGGCCCCTTTCGTTTGGGAGCTATTGCTGGACGTTTGGCATGTTGGCCGGAGAGTGATTCTCGGGCCGCGAACTGCAACCTTGCAGGTACCTCCAAGGTTCCCTGCCCAGCGAAAGCCCCCAGACCCAAATTGAGAGGGGCTGCTTGTGGGCCCCCTGGGGGGCTTTCAGGCCAGCTAGGTCTTTGGCTGCTGGCCCCTTTGGTTTGGGAGCTATTGCTGGACGTTTGGCATGTTGGCCGGAGAGTGCTTCTCGGGCTGCGAACTGCAACCCCACAGGTACCTCCAAGGTTCCCCACCCAGCGAAAGCCCCCAGACCCAAATTGAGAGGGGCTGCTTGTGGGCCCCCTGGGGGGCTTTCAGGCCAGTTAGGTCTTTGGCTGCTGGCCCCTTTCGTTTGGGAGCTATTGCTGGACGTTTGGCATGTTGGCCCGAGAGTGCTTTTCGGGCTGCGAACTGCAACCTTGCAGGTACCTCCAAGGTTTCCCGCCCAGCGAAAGCCCCCAGACCCAAATTGAGAGGGGCTGCTTGTGGGCCCCCTGGGGGGCTTTCAGGCCAGCTAGGTCTTTGGCTGCTGGCCCCTTTCGTTTGGGAGCTATTGCTGGACGTTTGGCATGTTGGCCCGAGAGTGCTTTTCGGGCTGCGAACTGCAACCTTGCAGGTACCTCCAAGGTTCCCTGCCCAGCGAAAGCCCCCAGACCCAAATTGAGAGGGGCTGCTTGTGGGCCCCCTGGGGGGCTTTCAGGCCAGCTAGGTCTTTGGCTGCTGGCCCCTTTCGTTTGGGAGCTATTGCTGGACGTTTGGCATGTTGGCCGGAGAGTGCTTCTCGGGCCGCCAACTGCAACCCCACACGTACCTCCAAGGTTCCCCACCCAGCGAAAGCCCCCAGACCCAAATTGAGAGGGGCTGCTTGTGGGCCCCCTGGGGGGCTTTCAGGCCAGCTAGGTCTTTGGCTGCTGGCCCCTTTCGTTTGGGAGCTATTGCTGGACGTTTGGCATGTTGGCCGGAGAGTGCTTCTCGGGCCGCGAACTGCAACCTTGCAGGTACCTCCAAGGTTCCCCGCCCAGCGAAAGCCCCCAGACCCAAATTGAGAGGGGCTGCTTGTGGGCCCCCTGGGGGGCTTTCAGGCCAGCTAGGTCTTTGGCTGCTGGCCCCTTTCGTTTGGGAGCTATTGCTGGACGTTTGGCATGTTGGCCGGAGAGTGCTTTTCGGGCTGCGAACTGCAAACTTGCAGGTACCTCCAAGGTTCCCCGCCCAGCGAAAGCCCCCAGACCCAAATTGAGAGGGGCTGCTTGTGGGGCCCCTGGGGGGCTTTCAGGCCAGCTAGGTCTTTGGCTGCTGGCTCCTTTCGTTTGGGAGCTATTGCTGGACGTTTGGCATGTTGGCCGGAGAGTGCTTCTCGGGCTGCGAACTGCAACCTTGCAGGTACCTCCAAGGTTCCCCGCCCAGCGAAAGCCCCCAGACCCAAATTGAGAGGGGCTGCTTGTGGGCCCCCTGGGGGGCTTTCAGGCCAGCTAGGTCTTTGGCTGCTGGCTCCTTTCGTTTGGGAGCTAGTGCTGGACGTTTGGCATGTTGGCCGGAGAGTGCTTTTCGGGCTGCGAACTTCAACCTTGCAGGTACCTCCAAGGTTCCCCGCCCAGCGAAAGCCCCCAGACCCAAATTGAGAGGGGCTGCTTGTGGGCCCCCTGGGGGGCTTTCAGGCCAGCTAGGTCTTTGGCTGCTGGCCCCTTTCGTTTGGGAGCTATTGCTGGACGTTTGGCATGTTGGCCGGAGAGTGCTTCTCGGGCCGCCAACTGCAACCTTGCAGGTACCTCCAAGGTTCCCCGCCCAGCGAAAGCCCCCAGACCCAAATTGAGAGGGGCTGCTTGTGGGCCCCCTGGGGGGCTTTCAGGCCAGCTAGGTCTTTGGCTGCTGGCCCCTTTCGTTTGGGAGCTATTGCTGGACGTTTGGCATGTTGGCCGGAGAGTGCTTTTCGGGCTGCGAACTGCAACCTTGCAGGTACCTCCAAGGTTCCCCGCCCAGCGAAAGCCCCCAGACCCAAATTGAGAGGGGCTGCTTGTGGGCCCCCTGGGGGGCTTTCAGGCCAGCTAGGTCTTTGGCTGCTGGCCCCTTTCGTTTGGGAGCTATTGCTGGACGTTTGGCATGTTGGCCGGAGAGTGCTTCTCGGGCCGCCAACTGCAACCTTGCAGGTACCTCCAAGGTTCCCCGCCCAGCGAAAGCCCCCAGACCCAAATTGAGAGGGGCTGCTTGTGGGCCCCCTGGGGGGCTTTCAGGCCAGCTAGGTCTTTGGCTGCTGGCCCCTTTCGTTTGGGAGCTATTGCTGGACGTTTGGCATGTTGGCCGGAGAGTGCTTCTCGGGCCGCCAACTGCAACCTTGCAGGTACCTCCAAGGATCCCCGCCCAGCGAAAGCCCCCAGACCCAAATTGAGAGGGGCTGCTTGTGGGCCCCCTGGGGGGCTTTCAGGCCAGCTAGGTCTTTGGCTGCTGGCCCCTTTCGTTTGGGAGCTATTGCTGGACGTTTGGCATGTTGGCCGGAGAGTGCTTCTCGGGCTGCGAACTGCAACCTTGCAGGTACCTCCAAGGTTCCCCGCCCAGCGAAAGCCCCCAGACCCAAATTGAGAGGGGCTGCTTGTGGGCCCCCTGGGGGGCTTTCAGGCCAGCTAGGTCTTTGGCTGCTGGCCCCTTTCGTTTGGGAGCTATTGCTGGACGTTTGGCATGTTGGCCCGAGAGTGCTTTTCGGGCCGCGAACTGCAACCTTGCAGGTACCTCCAAGGTTTCCCGCCCAGCGAAAGCCCCCAGACCCAAATTGAGAGGGGCTGCTTGTGGGCCCCCTGGGGGGCTTTCAGGCCAGCTAGGTCTTTGGCTGCTGGCCCCTTTCGTTTGGGAGCTATTGCTGGACGTTTGGCATGTTGGCCCGAGGGTGCTTTTCGGGCTGCGAACTGCAACCCCACAGGTACCTCCAAGTTTCCCCGCCCAGCGAAAGCCCCCAGAACCAAATTGAGAGGGGCTGCTTGTGGGCCCCCTGGGGGGCTTTCAGGCCAGCTAGGTCTTTGGCTGCTGGCCCCTTTCGTTTGGGAGCTATTGCTGGACGTTTGGCATGTTGGCCGGAGAGTGCTTCTCGGGCCGCCAACTGCAACCCCACTGGTACCTCCAAGGTTCCCCGCCCAGCGAAAGCCCCCAGACCCAAATTGAGAGGGGCTGCTTGTGGGCCCCCTGGGGGGGCTTTCAGGCCAGCTAGGTCTTTGGCTGCTGGCCCCTTTCGTTTGGGAGCTATTGCTGGACGTTTGGCATGTTGGCCGGAGAGTGATTCTCGGGCCGCGAACTGCAACCTTGCAGGTACCTCCAAGGTTCCCTACCCAGCGAAAGCCCCCAGACCCAAATTGAGAGGGGCTGCTTGTGGGCCCCCTGGGGGGCTTTCAGGCCAGCTAGGTCTTTGGCTGCTGGCCCCTTTGGTTTGGGAGCTATTGCTGGACGTTTGGCATGTTGGCCGGAGAGTGCTTCTCGGGCTGCGAACTGCAACCCCACAGGTACCTCCAAGGTTCCCCACCCAGCGAAAGCCCCCAGACCCAAATTGAGAGGGGCTGCTTGTGGGCCCCCTGGGGGGCTTTCAGGCCAGTTAGGTCTTTGGCTGCTGGCCCCTTTCGTTTGGGAGCTATTGCTGGACGTTTGGCATGTTGGCCCGAGAGTGCTTTTCGGGCTGCGAACTGCAACCTTGCAGGTACCTCCAAGGTTTCCCGCCCAGCGAAAGCCCCCAGACCCAAATTGAGAGGGGCTGCTTGTGGGCCCCCTGGGGGGCTTTCAGGCCAGCTAGGTCTTTGGCTGCTGGCCCCTTTCGTTTGGGAGCTATTGCTGGACGTTTGGCATGTTGGCCCGAGAGTGCTTTTCGGGCTGCGAACTGCAACCTTGCAGGTACCTCCAAGGTTCCCTGCCCAGCGAAAGCCCCCAGACCCAAATTGAGAGGGGCTGCTTGTGGGCCCCCTGGGGGGCTTTCAGGCCAGCTAGGTCTTTGGCTGCTGGCCCCTTTCGTTTGGGAGCTATTGCTGGACGTTTGGCATGTTGGCCGGAGAGTGCTTCTCGGGCCGCCAACTGCAACCCCACACGTACCTCCAAGGTTCCCCACCCAGCGAAAGCCCCCAGACCCAAATTGAGAGGGGCTGCTTGTGGGCCCCCTGGGGGGCTTTCAGGCCAGCTAGGTCTTTGGCTGCTGGCCCCTTTCGTTTGGGAGCTATTGCTGGACGTTTGGCATGTTGGCCGGAGAGTGCTTCTCGGGCCGCCAACTGCAACCCCACTGGTACCTCCAAGGTTCCCCGCCCAGCGAAAGCCCCCAGACCCAAATTGAGAGGGGCTGCTTGTGGGCCCCCTGGGGGGCTTTCAGGCCAGCTAGGTCTTTGGCTGCTGGCCCCTTTCGTTTGGGAGCTATTGCTGGACGTTTGGCATGTTGGCCGGAGAGTGATTCTCGGGCCGCGAACTGCAACCTTGCAGGTACCTCCAAGGTTCCCTGCCCAGCGAAAGCCCCCAGACCCAAATTGAGAGGGGCTGCTTGTGGGCCCCCTGGGGGGCTTTCAGGCCAGCTAGGTCTTTGGCTGCTGGCCCCTTTGGTTTGGGAGCTATTGCTGGACGTTTGGCATGTTGGCCGGAGAGTGCTTCTCGGGCTGCGAACTGCAACCCCACAGGTACCTCCAAGGTTCCCCACCCAGCGAAAGCCCCCAGACCCAAATTGAGAGGGGCTGCTTGTGGGCCCCCTGGGGGGCTTTCAGGCCAGTTAGGTCTTTGGCTGCTGGCCCCTTTCGTTTGGGAGCTATTGCTGGACGTTTGGCATGTTGGCCCGAGAGTGCTTTTCGGGCTGCGAACTGCAACCTTGCAGGTACCTCCAAGGTTTCCCGCCCAGCGAAAGCCCCCAGACCCAAATTGAGAGGGGCTGCTTGTGGGCCCCCTGGGGGGCTTTCAGGCCAGCTAGGTCTTTGGCTGCTGGCCCCTTTCGTTTGGGAGCTATTGCTGGACGTTTGGCATGTTGGCCCGAGAGTGCTTTTCGGGCTGCGAACTGCAACCTTGCAGGTACCTCCAAGGTTCCCTGCCCAGCGAAAGCCCCCAGACCCAAATTGAGAGGGGCTGCTTGTGGGCCCCCTGGGGGGCTTTCAGGCCAGCTAGGTCTTTGGCTGCTGGCCCCTTTCGTTTGGGAGCTATTGCTGGACGTTTGGCATGTTGGCCGGAGAGTGCTTCTCGGGCCGCCAACTGCAACCCCACACGTACCTCCAAGGTTCCCCACCCAGCGAAAGCCCCCAGACCCAAATTGAGAGGGGCTGCTTGTGGGCCCCCTGGGGGGCTTTCAGGCCAGCTAGGTCTTTGGCTGCTGGCCCCTTTCGTTTGGGAGCTATTGCTGGACGTTTGGCATGTTGGCCGGAGAGTGCTTCTCGGGCCGCGAACTGCAACCTTGCAGGTACCTCCAAGGTTCCCCGCCCAGCGAAAGCCCCCAGACCCAAATTGAGAGGGGCTGCTTGTGGGCCCCCTGGGGGGCTTTCAGGCCAGCTAGGTCTTTGGCTGCTGGCCCCTTTCGTTTGGGAGCTATTGCTGGACGTTTGGCATGTTGGCCGGAGAGTGCTTCTCGGGCCGCCAACTGCAACCTTGCAGGTACCTCCAAGGTACCCCGCCCAGCGAAAGCCCCCAGACCCAAATTGAGAGGGGCTGCTTGTGGGGCCCCTGGGGGGCTTTCAGGCCAGCTAGGTCTTTGGCTGCTGGCCCCTTTCGTTTGGGAGCTATTGCTGGACGTTTGGCATGTTGGCCGGAGAGTGCTTCTCGGGCCGCCAACTGCAACCTTGCAGGTACCTCCAAGGTTCCCCGCCCAGCGAAAGCCCCCAGACCCAAATTGAGAGGGGCTGCTTGTGGGCCCCCTGGGGGGCTTTCAGGCCAGCTAGGTCTTTGGCTGCTGGCCCCTTTCGTTTGGGAGCTATTGCTGGACGTTTGGCATGTTGGCCGGAGAGTGCTTCTCGGGCTGCGAACTGCAACCCCACTGGTACCTCCAAGGTTCCCTGCCCAGCGAAAGCCCCCAGACCCAAATTGAGAGGGGCTGCTTGTGGGCCCCCTGGGGGGCTTTCAGGCCAGTTAGGTCTTTGGCTGCTGGCCCCTTTCGTTTGGGAGCTATTGCTGGACGTTTGGCATGTTGGCCCGAGAGTGCTTTTCGGACTTCGAACTGCAACCTTGCAGGTACCTCCAAGGTTCCCCGCCCAGCGAAAGCCCCCAGACCCAAATTGAGAGGGGCTGTTTGTGGGCCCCCTGGGGGGCTTTCAGGCCAGCTAGGTCTTTGGCTGCTGGCCCCTTTCGTTTGGGAGCTATTGCTGGACGTTTGGCATGTTGGCCCGAGAGTGCTTTTCGGGCCGCCAACTGCAACCTTGCAGGTACCTCCAAGGTACCCTGCCCAGCGAAAGCCCCCAGACCCAAATTGAGAGGGACTGCTTGTGGGCCCCCTGGGGGGCTTTCAGGCCAGCTAGGTCTTTGGTTGCTGGCCCCTTTCGTTTGGGAGCTATTGCTGGACGTTTGGCATGTTGGCCCGAGAGTGCTTTTCGGGCTGCGAACTGCAACCTTGCAGGTACCTCCAAGGTTCCCTGCCCAGCGAAAGCCCCCAGACCCAAATTGAGAGGGGCTGCTTGTGGGCCCCCTGGGGGGCTTTCAGGCCAGCTAGGTCTTTGGCTGCTGGCCCCTTTCGTTTGGGAGCTATTGCTGGACGTTTGGCATGTTGGCCGGAGAGTGCTTCTCGGGCCGCCAACTGCAACCCCACACGTACCTCCAAGGTTCCCCACCCAGCGAAAGCCCCCAGACCCAAATTGAGAGGGGCTGCTTGTGGGCCCCCTGGGGGGCTTTCAGGCCAGCTAGGTCTTTGGCTGCTGGCCCCTTCTGTTTGGAAGCTATTGCTGGACGTTTGGCATGTTGGCCGGAGAGTGCTTTTCGGGCTGCGAACTGCAACCTTGCAGGTACCTCCAAGGTTCCTCGCCCAGCGAAAGCCCCCAGACCCAAATTGAGAGGGGCTGCTTGTGGGCCCCCTGGGGGGCTTTCAGGCCAGCTAGGTCTTTGGCTGCTGGCCCCTTTCGTTTGGGAGCTATTGCTGGACGTTTGGCATGTTGGCCCGAGAGTGCTTTTCGGACTTCGAACTGCAACCTTGCAGGTACCTCCAAGGTTCCCCGCCCAGCGAAAGCCCCCAGACCCAAATTGAGAGGGGCTGTTTGTGGGCCCCCTGGGGGGCTTTCAGGCCAGCTAGGTCTTTGGCTGCTGGCCCCTTTCGTTTGGGAGCTATTGCTGGACGTTTGGCATGTTGGCCCGAGAGTGCTTTTCGGGCCGCCAACTGCAACCTTGCAGGTACCTCCAAGGTACCCTGCCCAGCGAAAGCCCCCAGACCCAAATTGAGAGGGACTGCTTGTGGGCCCCCTGGGGGGCTTTCAGGCCAGCTAGGTCTTTGGTTGCTGGCCCCTTTCGTTTGGGAGCTATTGCTGGACGTTTGGCATGTTGGCCCGAGAGTGCTTTTCGGGCTGCGAACTGCAACCTTGCAGGTACCTCCAAGGTTCCCTGCCCAGCGAAAGCCCCCAGACCCAAATTGAGAGGGGCTGCTTGTGGGCCCCCTGGGGGGCTTTCAGGCCAGCTAGGTCTTTGGCTGCTGGCCCCTTTCGTTTGGGAGCTATTGCTGGACGTTTGGCATGTTGGCCGGAGAGTGCTTCTCGGGCCGCCAACTGCAACCCCACACGTACCTCCAAGGTTCCCCACCCAGCGAAAGCCCCCAGACCCAAATTGAGAGGGGCTGCTTGTGGGCCCCCTGGGGGGCTTTCAGGCCAGCTAGGTCTTTGGCTGCTGGCCCCTTCTGTTTGGAAGCTATTGCTGGACGTTTGGCATGTTGGCCGGAGAGTGCTTTTCGGGCTGCGAACTGCAACCTTGCAGGTACCTCCAAGGTTCCTCGCCCAGCGAAAGCCCCCAGACCCAAATTGAGAGGGGCTGCTTGTGGGCCCCCTGGGGGGCTTTCAGGCCAGCTAGGTCTTTGGCTGCTGGCCCCTTTCGTTTGGGAGCTATTGCTGGACGTTTGGCATGTTGGCCGGAGAGTGCTTCTCGGGCCGCGAACTGCAACCTTGCAGGTACCTCCAAGGTTCCCCGCCCAGCGAAAGCCCCCAGACCCAAATTGAGAGGGGCTGCTTGTGGGCCCCCTGGGGGGCTTTCAGGCCAGCTAGGTCTTTGGCTGCTGGCCCCTTTCGTTTGGGAGCTATTGCTGGACGTTTGGCATGTTGGCCGGAGAGTGCTTCTCGGGCCGCCAACTGCAACCTTGCAGGTACCTCCAAGGTTCCCCGCCCAGCGAAAGCCCCCAGACCCAAATTGAGAGGGGCTGCTTGTGGGCCCCCTGGGGGGCTTTCAGGCCAGCTAGGTCTTTGGCTGCTGGCCCCTTTCGTTTGGGAGCTATTGCTGGACGTTTGGCATGTTGGCCGGAGAGTGCTTCTCGGGCCGCCAACTGCAACCTTGCAGGTACCTCCAAGGTACCCCGCCCAGCGAAAGCCCCCAGACCCAAATTGAGAGGGGCTGCTTGTGGGGCCCCTGGGGGGCTTTCAGGCCAGCTAGGTCTTTGGCTGCTGGCCCCTTTCGTTTGGGAGCTATTGCTGGACGTTTGGCATGTTGGCCGGAGAGTGCTTCTCGGGCTGCGAACTGCAACCCCACTGGTACCTCCAAGGTTCCCTGCCCAGCGAAAGCCCCCAGACCCAAATTGAGAGAGGCTGCTTGTGGGCCCCCTGGGGGGCTTTCAGGCCAGTTAGGTCTTTGGCTGCTGGCCCCTTTCGTTTGGGAGCTATTGCTGGACGTTTGGCATGTTGGCCCGAGAGTGCTTTTCGGGCTGCGAACTGCAACCTTGCAGGTACCTCCAAGGTTCCCTGCCCAGCGAAAGCCCCCAGACCCAAATTGAGAGGGGCTGCTTGTGGGCCCCCTGGGGGGCTTTCAGGCCAGCTAGGTCTTTGGCTGCTGGCCCCTTTCGTTTGGGAGCTATTGCTGGACGTTTGGCATGTTGGCCGGAGAGTGCTTCTCGGGCCGCCAACTGCAACCTTGCAGGTACCTCCAAGGTTCCCCGCCCAGCGAAAGCCCCCAGACCCAAATTGAGAGGGGCTGCTTGTGGGCCCCCTGGGGGGCTTTCAGGCCAGCTAGGTCTTTGGCTGCTGGCCCCTTTCGTTTGGGAGCTATTGCTGGACGTTTGGCATGTTGGCCGGAGAGTGCTTCTCGGGCCGCCAACTGCAACCTTGCAGGTACCTCCAAGGTTCCCCGCCCAGCGAAAGCCCCCAGACCCAAATTGAGAGGGGCTGCTTGTGGGCCCCCTGGGGGGCTTTCAGGCCAGTTAGGTCTTTGGCTGCTGGCCCCTTTCGTTTGGGAGCTATTGCTGGACGTTTGGCATGTTGGCCCGAGAGTGCTTTTCGGACTTCGAACTGCAACCTTGCAGGTACCTCCAAGGTTTCCCGCCCAGCGAAAGCCCCCAGACCCAAATTGAGAGGGGCTGCTTGTGGGCCCCCTGGGGGGCTTTCAGGCCAGCTAGGTCTTTGGCTGCTGGCCCCTTTCGTTTGGGAGCTATTGCTGGACGTTTGGCATGTTGGCCGGAGAGTGCTTCTCGGGCCGCGAACTGCAACCTTGCAGGTACCTCCAAGGTTCCCCGCCCAGCGAAAGCCCCCAGACCCAAATTGAGAGGGGCTGCTTGTGGGCCCCCTGGGGGGCTTTCAGGCCAGCTAGGTCTTTGGCTGCTGGCCCCTTTCGTTTGGGAGCTATTGCTGGACGTTTGGCATGTTGGCCGGAGAGTGCTTCTCGGGCCGCCAACTGCAACCTTGCAGGTACCTCCAAGGTTCCCCGCCCAGCGAAAGCCCCCAGACCCAAATTGAGAGGGGCTGCTTGTGGGCCCCCTGGGGGGCTTTCAGGCCAGCTAGGTCTTTGGCTGCTGGCCCCTTTCGTTTGGGAGCTATTGCTGGACGTTTGGCATGTTGGCCGGAGAGTGCTTCTCGGGCCGCCAACTGCAACCTTGCAGGTACCTCCAAGGTACCCCGCCCAGCGAAAGCCCCCAGACCCAAATTGAGAGGGGCTGCTTGTGGGGCCCCTGGGGGGCTTTCAGGCCAGCTAGGTCTTTGGCTGCTGGCCCCTTTCGTTTGGGAGCTATTGCTGGACGTTTGGCATGTTGGCCGGAGAGTGCTTCTCGGGCCGCCAACTGCAACCTTGCAGGTACCTCCAAGGTTCCCCGCCCAGCGAAAGCCCCCAGACCCAAATTGAGAGGGGCTGCTTGTGGGCCCCCTGGGGGGCTTTCAGGCCAGCTAGGTCTTTGGCTGCTGGCCCCTTTCGTTTGGGAGCTATTGCTGGACGTTTGGCATGTTGGCCGGAGAGTGCTTCTCGGGCTGCGAACTGCAACCTTGCAGGTACCTCCAAGTTTCCCCGCCCAGCGAAAGCCCCCAGACCCAAATTGAGAGGGGCTGCTTGTGGGCCCCCTGGGGGGCTTTCAGGCCAGCTAGGTCTTTGGCTGCTGGCCCCTTTCGTTTGGGAGCTATTGCTGGACGTTTGGCATGTTGGCCGGAGAGTGCTTCTCGGGCCGCCAACTGCAACCTTGCAGGTACCTCCAAGGTTCCCCGCCCAGAGAAAGCCCCCAGACCCAAATTGAGAGGGGCTGCTTGTGGGCCCCCTGGGGGGCTTTCAGGCCAGCTAGGTCTTTGGCTGCTGGCCCCTTTCGTTTGGGAGCTATTGCTGGACGTTTGGCATGTTGGCCGTAGAGTGCTTCTCGGGCTGCGAACTGCAACCTTGCAGGTACCTCCAAGGTTCCCCGCCCAGCGAAAGCCCCCAGACCCAAATTGAGAGGGGCTGCTTGTGGGCCCCCTGGGGGGCTTTCAGGCCAGCTAGGTCTTTGGCTGCTGGCCCCTTTCGTTTGGGAGCTATTGCTGGACGTTTGGCATGTTGGCCGGAGAGTGCTTCTCGGGCCGCCAACTGCAACCTTGCAGGTACCTCCAAGGTTCCCCGCCCAGCGAAAGCCCCCAGACCCAAATTGAGAGGGGCTGCTTGTGGGCCCCCTGGGGGGCTTTCAGGCCAGCTAGGTCTTTGGCTGCTGGCCCCTTTCGTTTGGGAGCTATTGCTGGACGTTTGGCATGTTGGCCGGAGAGTGCTTCTCGGGCCGCCAACTGCAACCTTGCAGGTACCTCCAAGTTTCCCCGCCCAGCGAAAGCCCCCAGACCCAAATTGAGAGGGGCTGCTTGTGGGCCCCCTGGGGGGCTTTCAGGCCAGCTAGGTCTTTGGCTGCTGGCCCCTTTCGTTTGGGAGCTATTGCTGGACGTTTGGCATGTTGGCCGGAGAGTGCTTCTCGGGCCGCCAACTGCAACCTTGCAGGTACCTCCAAGGTTCCCCGCCCAGAGAAAGCCCCCAGACCCAAATTGAGAGGGGCTGCTTGTGGGCCCCCTGGGGGGCTTTCAGGCCAGCTAGGTCTTTGGCTGCTGGCCCCTTTCGTTTGGGAGCTATTGCTGGACGTTTGGCATGTTGGCCGTAGAGTGCTTCTCGGGCTGCGAACTGCAACCTTGCAGGTACCTCCAAGGTTCCCCGCCCAGCGAAAGCCCCCAGACCCAAATTGAGAGGGGCTGCTGGTGGGCCCCCTGGGGGGCTTTCAGGCCAGCTAGGTCTTTGGCTGCTGGCCCCTTTCGTTTGGGAGCTATTGCTGGACGTTTGGCATGTTGGCCGGAGAGTGCTTCTCGGGGCGCCAACTGCAACCTTGCAGGTACCTCCAAGGTTCCCCACCCAGCGAAAGCCCCCAGACCCAAATTGAGAGGGGCTGCTTGTGGGCCCCCTGGGGGGCTTTCAGGCCAGCTAGGTCTTTGGCTGCTGGCCCCTTTCGTTTGGGAGCTATTGCTGGACGTTTGGCATGTTGGCCGGAGAGTGCTTCTCGGGCCGCCAACTGCAACCTTGCAGGTACCTCCAAGGTTCCCTGCCCAGCGAAAGCCCCCAGACCCAAATTGAGAGGGGCTGCTTGTGGGCCCCCTGGGGGGCTTTCAGGCCAGCTAGGTCTTTGGCTGCTGGCCCCTTTCGTTTGGGAGCTATTGCTGGACGTTTGGCATGTTGGCCGGAGAGTGATTCTCGGGCCGCGAACTGCAACCTTGCAGGTACCTCCAAGGTTCCCCGCCCAGCGAAAGCCCCCAGACCCAAATTGAGAGGGGCTGCTTGTGGGCCCCCTGGGGGGCTTTCAGGCCAGCTAGGTCTTTGGCTGCTGGCCCCTTTCGTTTGGGAGCTATTGCTGGACGTTTGGCATGTTGGCCGGAGAGTGCTTCTCGGGCCGCCAACTGCAACCTTGCAGGTACCTCCAAGGTTCCCCGCCCAGCGAAAGCCCCCAGACCCAAATTGAGAGGGGCTGCTTGTGGGCCCCCTGGGGGGCTTTCAGGCCAGCTAGGTCTTTGGCTGCTGGCCCCTTTCGTTTGGGAGCTATTGCTGGACGTTTGGCATTTTGGCCTGAGAGTGCTTCTCGGGCCGCCAACTGCAACCTTGCAGGTACCTCCAAGGTTTCCTGCCCAGCAAAAGCCCCCAGACCCAAATTGAGAGGGGCTGCTTGTGGGCCCCCTGGGGGGCTTTCAGGCCAGCTAGGTCTTTGGCTGCTGGCCCCTTTCGTTTGGGAGCTATTGCTGGACGTTTGGCATGTTGGCCGGAGAGTGCTTCTCGGGCCGCCAACTGCAACCTTGCAGGTACCTCCAAGGTTCCCAGCCCAGCGAAAGCCCCCAGACCCAAATTGAGAGGGGCTGCTTGTGGGCCCCCTGGGGGGCTTTCAGGCCAGCTAGGTCTTTGGCTGCTGGCCCCTTTCGTTTGGGAGCTATTGCTGGACGTTTGGCATGTTGGCCCGAGAGTGCTTTTCGGGCCGCGAACTGCAACCTTGCAGGTACCTCCAAGGTTTCCCGCCCAGCGAAAGCCCCCAGACCGAAATTGAGAGGGGCTGCTTGTGGGCCCCCGGGGGGCTTTCAGGCCAGCTAGGTCTTTGGCTGCTGGCCCCTTTCGTTTGGGAGCTATTGCTGGACGTTTGGCATGTTGGCCCGAGGGTGCTTTTCGGGCTGCGAACTGCAACCTTGCAGGTACCTCCAAGGTTCCCCACCCAGCGAAAGCCCCCAGACCCAAATTGAGAGGGGCTGCTTGTGGGCCCCCTGGGGGGCTTTCAGGCCAGCTAGGTCTTTGGCTGCTGGCCCCTTTCGTTTGGGAGCTATTGCTGGACGTTTGGCATGTTGGCCGGAGAGTGCTTCTCGGGCCGCCAACTGGAACCCCACTGGTACCTCCAAGGTTCCCTGCCCAGCGAAAGCCCCCAGACCCAAATTGAGAGGGGCTGCTTGTGGGCCCCCTGGGGGGCTTTCAGGCCAGCTAGGTCTTTGGCTGCTGGCCCCTTTGGTTTGGGAGCTATTGCTGGACGTTTGGCATGTTGGCCGGAGAGTGCTTCTCGGGCTGCGAACTGCAACCCCACAGGTACCTCCAAGGTTCCCCACCCAGCGAAAGCCCCCAGACCCAAATTGAGAGGGGCTGCTTGTGGGCCCCCTGGGGGGCTTTCAGGCCAGTTAGGTCTTTGGCTGCTGGCCCCTTTCGTTTGGGAGCTATTGCTGGACGTTTGGCATGTTGGCCGGAGAGTGCTTTTCGGGCTGCGAACTGCAACCTTGCAGGTACCTCCAAGGTTTCCCGCCCAGCGAAAGCCCCCAGACCCAAATTGAGAGGGGCTGCTTGTGGGCCCCCTGGGGGGCTTTCAGGCCAGCTAGGTCTTTGGCTGCTGGCCCCTTTCGTTTGGGAGCTATTGCTGGACGTTTGGCATGTTGGCCCGAGAGTGCTTTTCGGGCTGCGAACTGCAACCTTGCAGGTACCTCCAAGGTTCCCTGCCCAGCGAAAGCCCCCAGACCCAAATTGAGAGGGGCTGCTTGTGGGCCCCCTGGGGGGCTTTCAGGCCAGCTAGGTCTTTGGCTGCTGGCCCCTTTCGTTTGGGAGCTATTGCTGGACGTTTGGCATGTTGGCCGGAGAGTGCTTCTCGGGCCGCCAACTGCAACCCCACACGTACCTCCAAGGTTCCCCACCCAGCGAAAGCCCCCAGACCCAAATTGAGAGGGGCTGCTTGTGGGCCCCCTGGGGGGCTTTCAGGCCAGCTAGGTCTTTGGCTGCTGGCCCCTTTCGTTTGGGAGCTATTGCTGGACGTTTGGCATGTTGGCCGGAGAGTGCTTCTCGGGCCGCCAACTGCAACCCCACTGGTACCTCCAAGGTTCCCCGCCCAGCGAAAGCCCCCAGACCCAAATTGAGAGGGGCTGCTTGTGGGCCCCCTGGGGGGCTTTCAGGCCAGCTAGGTCTTTGGCTGCTGGCCCCTTTCGTTTGGGAGCTATTGCTGGACGTTTGGCATGTTGGCCGGAGAGTGCTTCTCGGGCCGCGAACTGCAACCTTGCAGGTACCTCCAAGGTTCCCCGCCCAGCGAAAGCCCCCAGACCCAAATTGAGAGGGGCTGCTTGTGGGCCCCCTGGGGGGCTTTCAGGCCAGCTAGGTCTTTGGCTGCTGGCCCCTTTCGTTTGGGAGCTATTGCTGGACGTTTGGCATGTTGGCCGGAGAGTGCTTCTCGGGCCGCCAACTGCAACCTTGCAGGTACCTCCAAGGTTCCCCGCCCAGCGAAAGCCCCCAGACCCAAATTGAGAGGGGCTGCTTGTGGGCCCCCTGGGGGGCTTTCAGGCCAGCTAGGTCTTTGGCTGCTGGCCCCTTTCGTTTGGGAGCTATTGCTGGACGTTTGGCATGTTGGCCGGAGAGTGCTTCTCGGGCCGCCAACTGCAACCTTGCAGGTACCTCCAAGGTACCCCGCCCAGCGAAAGCCCCCAGACCCAAATTGAGAGGGGCTGCTTGTGGGGCCCCTGGGGGGCTTTCAGGCCAGCTAGGTCTTTGGCTGCTGGCCCCTTTCGTTTGGGAGCTATTGCTGGACGTTTGGCATGTTGGCCGGAGAGTGCTTCTCGGGCCGCCAACTGCAACCTTGCAGGTACCTCCAAGGTTCCCCGCCCAGCGAAAGCCCCCAGACCCAAATTGAGAGGGGCTGCTTGTGGGCCCCCTGGGGGGCTTTCAGGCCAGCTAGGTCTTTGGCTGCTGGCCCCTTTCGTTTGGGAGCTATTGCTGGACGTTTGGCATGTTGGCCGGAGAGTGCTTCTCGGGCTGCGAACTGCAACCTTGCAGGTACCTCCAAGTTTCCCCGCCCAGCGAAAGCCCCCAGACCCAAATTGAGAGGGGCTGCTTGTGGGCCCCCTGGGGGGCTTTCAGGCCAGCTAGGTCTTTGGCTGCTGGCCCCTTTCGTTTGGGAGCTATTGCTGGACGTTTGGCATGTTGGCCGGAGAGTGCTTCTCGGGCCGCCAACTGCAACCTTGCAGGTACCTCCAAGGTTCCCCGCCCAGAGAAAGCCCCCAGACCCAAATTGAGAGGGGCTGCTTGTGGGCCCCCTGGGGGGCTTTCAGGCCAGCTAGGTCTTTGGCTGCTGGCCCCTTTCGTTTGGGAGCTATTGCTGGACGTTTGGCATGTTGGCCGTAGAGTGCTTCTCGGGCTGCGAACTGCAACCTTGCAGGTACCTCCAAGGTTCCCCGCCCAGCGAAAGCCCCCAGACCCAAATTGAGAGGGGCTGCTTGTGGGCCCCCTGGGGGGCTTTCAGGCCAGCTAGGTCTTTGGCTGCTGGCCCCTTTCGTTTGGGAGCTATTGCTGGACGTTTGGCATGTTGGCCGGAGAGTGCTTCTCGGGGCGCCAACTGCAACCTTGCAGGTACCTCCAAGGTTCCCCACCCAGCGAAAGCCCCCAGACCCAAATTGAGAGGGGCTGCTTGTGGGCCCCCTGGGGGGCTTTCAGGCCAGCTAGGTCTTTGGCTGCTGGCCCCTTTCGTTTGGGAGCTATTGCTGGACGTTTGGCATGTTGGCCGGAGAGTGCTTCTCGGGCCGCCAACTGCAACCTTGCAGGTACCTCCAAGGTTCCCTGCCCAGCGAAAGCCCCCAGACCCAAATTGAGAGGGGCTGCTTGTGGGCCCCCTGGGGGGCTTTCAGGCCAGCTAGGTCTTTGGCTGCTGGCCCCTTTCGTTTGGGAGCTATTGCTGGACGTTTGGCATGTTGGCCGGAGAGTGATTCTCGGGCCGCGAACTGCAACCTTGCAGGTACCTCCAAGGTTTCCCGCCCAGCGAAAGCCCCCAGACCCAAATTGAGAGGGGCTGCTTGTGGGCCCCCTGGGGGGCTTTCAGGCCAGCTAGGTCTTTGGCTGCTGGCCCCTTTCGTTTGGGAGCTATTGCTGGACGTTTGGCATGTTGGCCGGAGAGTGCTTCTCGGGCCGCCAACTGCAACCTTGCAGGTACCTCCAAGGTTCCCCGCCCAGCGAAAGCCCCCAGACCCAAATTGAGAGGGGCTGCTTGTGGGCCCCCTGGGGGGCTTTCAGGCCAGCTAGGTCTTTGGCTGCTGGCCCCTTTCGTTTGGGAGCTATTGCTGGACGTTTGGCATTTTGGCCTGAGAGTGCTTCTCGGGCCGCCAACTGCAACCTTGCAGGTACCTCCAAGGTTTCCTGCCCAGCAAAAGCCCCCAGACCCAAATTGAGAGGGGCTGCTTGTGGGCCCCCTGGGGGGCTTTCAGGCCAGCTAGGTCTTTGGCTGCTGGCCCCTTTCGTTTGGGAGCTATTGCTGGACGTTTGGCATGTTGGCCGGAGAGTGCTTCTCGGGCTGCGAACTGCAACCCCACAGGTACCTCCAAGGTTCCCTGCCCAGCGAAAGCCCCCAGACCCAAATTGAGAGGGGCTGCTTGTGGGCCCCCTGGGGGGCTTTCAGGCCAGCTAGGTCTTTGGCTGCTGGCCCCTTTCGTTTGGGAGCTATTGCTGGACGTTTGGCATGTTGGCCGGAGAGTGCTTCTCGGGCCGCCAACTGCAACCTTGCAGGTACCTCCAAGGTTCCCCGCCCAGCGAAAGCCCCCAGACCCAAATTGAGAGGGGCTGCTTGTGGGCCCCCTGGGGGGCTTTCAGGCCAGCTAGGTCTTTGGCTGCTGGCCCCTTTCGTTTGGGAGCTATTGCTGGACGTTTGGCATGTTGGCCCGAGAGTGCTTTTCGGGCCGCGAACTGCAACCTTGCAGGTACCTCCAAGGTTTCCCGCCCAGCGAAAGCCCCCAGACCGAAATTGAGAGGGGCTGCTTGTGGGCCCCCGAGGGGCTTTCAGGCCAGCTAGGTCTTTGGCTGCTGGCCCCTTTCGTTTGGGAGCTATTGCTGGACGTTTGGCATGTTGGCCCGAGGGTGCTTTTCGGGCTGCGAACTGCAACCTTGCAGGTACCTCCAAGGTTCCCTGCCCAGCGAAAGCCCCCAGACCCAAATTGAGAGGGGCTGCTTGTGGGCCCCCTGGGGGGCTTTCAGGCCAGCTAGGTCTTTGGCTGCTGGCCCCTTTCGTTTGGGAGCTATTGCTGGACGTTTGGCATGTTGGCCGGAGAGTGCTTCTCGGGCCGCCAACTGGAACCCCACTGGTACCTCCAAGGTTCCCTGCCCAGCGAAAGCCCCCAGACCCAAATTGAGAGGGGCTGCTTGTGGGCCCCCTGGGGGGCTTTCAGGCCAGCTAGGTCTTTGGCTGCTGGCCCCTTTGGTTTGGGAGCTATTGCTGGACGTTTGGCATGTTGGCCGGAGAGTGCTTCTCGGGCTGCGAACTGCAACCCCACAGGTACCTCCAAGGTTCCCCACCCAGCGAAAGCCCCCAGACCCAAATTGAGAGGGGCTGCTTGTGGGCCCCCTGGGGGGCTTTCAGGCCAGTTAGGTCTTTGGCTGCTGGCCCCTTTCGTTTGGGAGCTATTGCTGGACGTTTGGCATGTTGGCCGGAGAGTGCTTTTCGGGCTGCGAACTGCAACCTTGCAGGTACCTCCAAGGTTTCCCGCCCAGCGAAAGCCCCCAGACCCAAATTGAGAGGGGCTGCTTGTGGGCCCCCTGGGGGGCTTTCAGGCCAGCTAGGTCTTTGGCTGCTGGCCCCTTTCGTTTGGGAGCTATTGCTGGACGTTTGGCATGTTGGCCCGAGAGTGCTTTTCGGGCTGCGAACTGCAACCTTGCAGGTACCTCCAAGGTTCCCTGCCCAGCGAAAGCCCCCAGACCCAAATTGAGAGGGGCTGCTTGTGGGCCCCCTGGGGGGCTTTCAGGCCAGCTAGGTCTTTGGCTGCTGGCCCCTTTCGTTTGGGAGCTATTGCTGGACGTTTGGCATGTTGGCCGGAGAGTGCTTCTCGGGCCGCCAACTGCAACCCCACACGTACCTCCAAGGTTCCCCACCCAGCGAAAGCCCCCAGACCCAAATTGAGAGGGGCTGCTTGTGGGCCCCCTGGGGGGCTTTCAGGCCAGCTAGGTCTTTGGCTGCTGGCCCCTTTCGTTTGGGAGCTATTGCTGGACGTTTGGCATGTTGGCCGGAGAGTGCTTCTCGGGCCGCCAACTGCAACCCCACTGGTACCTCCAAGGTTCCCCGCCCAGCGAAAGCCCCCAGACCCAAATTGAGAGGGGCTGCTTGTGGGCCCCCTGGGGGGCTTTCAGGCCAGCTAGGTCTTTGGCTGCTGGCCCCTTTCGTTTGGGAGCTATTGCTGGACGTTTGGCATGTTGGCCGGAGAGTGATTCTCGGGCCGCGAACTGCAACCTTGCAGGTACCTCCAAGGTTCCCTGCCCAGCGAAAGCCCCCAGACCCAAATTGAGAGGGGCTGCTTGTGGGCCCCCTGGGGGGCTTTCAGGCCAGCTAGGTCTTTGGCTGCTGGCCCCTTTGGTTTGGGAGCTATTGCTGGACGTTTGGCATGTTGGCCGGAGAGTGCTTCTCGGGCTGCGATATGCAACCCCACAGGTACCTCCAAGGTTCCCCGCCCAGCGAAAGCCCCCAGACCCAAATTGAGAGGGGCTGCTTGTGGGCCCCCTGGGGGGCTTTCAGGCCAGCTAGGTCTTTGGCTGCTGGCCCCTTTCGTTTGGGAGCTATTGCTGGACGTTTGGCATGTTGGCCCGAGAGTGCTTTTCGGGCTGCGAACTGCAACCTTGCAGGTACCTCTAAGGTTTCCCGCCCAGCGAAAGCCCCCAGACCCAAATTGAGAGGGGCTGCTTGTGGGCCCCCTGGGGGGCTTTCAGGCCAGCTAGGTCTTTGGCTGCTGGCCCCTTTCGTTTGGGAGCTATTGCTGGACGTTTGGCATGTTGGCCCGAGAGTGCTTTTCGGGCTGCGAACTGCAACCTTGCAGGTACCTCCAAGGTTCCCTGCCCAGCGAAAGCCCCCAGACCCAAATTGAGAGGGGCTGCTTGTGGGCCCCCTGGGGGGCTTTCAGGCCAGCTAGGTCTTTGGCTGCTGGCCCCTTTCGTTTGGGAGCTATTGCTGGACGTTTGGCATGTTGGCCGGAGAGTGCTTCTCGGGCCGCCAACTGCAACCCCACACGTACCTCCAAGGTTCCCCACCCAGCGAAAGCCCCCAGACCCAAATTGAGAGGGGCTGCTTGTGGGCCCCCTGGGGGGCTTTCAGGCCAGCTAGGTCTTTGGCTGCTGGCCCCTTCTGTTTGGGAGCTATTGCTGGACGTTTGGCATGTTGGCCGGAGAGTGCTTTTCGGGCTGCGAACTGCAACCTTGCAGGTACCTCCAAAGTTCCTCGCCCAGCGAAAGCCCCCAGACCCAAATTGAGAGGGGCTGCTTGTGGGCCCCCTGGGGGGCTTTCAGGCCAGCTAGGTCTTTGGCTGCTGGCCCCTTTCGTTTGGGAGCTATTGCTGGACGTTTGGCATGTTGGCCGGAGAGTGCTTCTCGGGCCGCCAACTGCAACCTTGCAGGTACCTCCAAGGTTCCCCGCCCAGCGAAAGCCCCCAGACCCAAATTGAGAGGGGCTGCTTGTGGGCCCCCTGGGGGGCTTTCAGGCCAGCTAGGTCTTTGGCTGCTGGCCCCTTTCGTTTGGGAGCTATTGCTGGACGTTTGGCATGTTGGCCGGAGAGTGCTTCTCGGGCCGCCAACTGCAACCTTGCAGGTACCTCCAAGGTTCCCCGCCCAGCGAAAGCCCCCAGACCCAAATTGAGAGGGGCTGCTTGTGGGCCCCCTGGGGGGCTTTCAGGCCAGCTAGGTCTTTGGCTGCTGGCCCCTTTCGTTTGGGAGCTATTGCTGGACGTTTGGCATGTTGGCCGGAGAGTGCTTCTCGGGCCGCCAACTGCAACCTTGCAGGTACCTCCAAGGTTCCCCGCCCAGCGAAAGCCCCCAGACCCAAATTGAGAGGGGCTGCTTGTGGGCCCCCTGGGGGGCTTTCAGGCCAGCTAGGTCTTTGGCTGCTGGCCCCTTTCGTTTGGGAGCTATTGCTGGACGTTTGGCATGTTGGCCGGAGAGTGCTTCTCGGGCCGCCAACTGCAACCTTGCAGGTACCTCCAAGGTTCCCCGCCCAGCGAAAGCCCCCAGACCCAAATTGAGAGGGGCTGCTTGTGGGCCCCCTGGGGGGCTTTCAGGCCAGCTAGGTCTTTGGCTGCTGGCCCCTTTCGTTTGGGAGCTATTGCTGGACGTTTGGCATGTTGGCCGGAGAGTGCTTCTCGGGCTGCGAACTGCAACCCCACTGGTACCTCCAAGGTTCCCTGCCCAGCGAAAGCCCCCAGACCCTAATTGAGAGAGGCTGCTTGTGGGCCCCCTGGGGGGCT
The DNA here is from genome assembly GCF_964237585.1 of Gallinula chloropus. Taxonomy (NCBI): domain Eukaryota; kingdom Metazoa; phylum Chordata; class Aves; order Gruiformes; family Rallidae; genus Gallinula; species Gallinula chloropus. The sequence goes on along the minus strand of NW_028168533.1, from coordinate 123,091 downwards.
TTCAGGCCAGTTAGGTCTTTGGCTGCTGGCCCCTTTCGTTTGGGAGCTATTGCTGGACGTTTGGCATGTTGGCCGGAGAGTGCTTTTCGGGCTGCGAACTGCAACCTTGCAGGTACCTCCAAGGTTCCCTGCCCAGCGAAAGCCCCCAGACCCAAATTGAGAGGGGCTGCTTGTGGGCCCCCTGGGGGGCTTTCAGGCCAGCTAGGTCTTTGGCTGCTGGCCCCTTTCGTTTGGGAGCTATTGCTGGACGTTTGGCATGTTGGCCGGAGAGTGCTTCTCGGGCCGCCAACTGCAACCTTGCAGGTACCTCCAAGGTTCCCCGCCCAGCGAAAGCCCCCAGACCCAAATTGAGAGGGGCTGCTTGTGGGCCCCCTGGGGGGCTTTCAGGCCAGCTAGGTCTTTGGCTGCTGGCCCCTTTCGTTTGGGAGCTATTGCTGGACGTTTGGCATGTTGGCCGGAGAGTGCTTCTCGGGCCGCCAACTGCAACCTTGCAGGTACCTCCAAGGTTCCCCGCCCAGCGAAAGCCCCCAGACCCAAATTGAGAGGGGCTGCTTGTGGGCCCCCTGGGGGGCTTTCAGGCCAGCTAGGTCTTTGGCTGCTGGCCCCTTTCGTTTGGGAGCTATTGCTGGACGTTTGGCATGTTGGCCGGAGAGTGCTTCTCGGGCCGCCAACTGCAACCTTGCAGGTACCTCCAAGGTTCCCCGCCCAGCGAAAGCCCCCAGACCCAAATTGAGAGGGGCTGCTTGTGGGCCCCCTGGGGGGCTTTCAGGCCAGTTAGGTCTTTGGCTGCTGGCCCCTTTCGTTTGGGAGCTATTGCTGGACGTTTGGCATGTTGGCCCGAGAGTGCTTTTCGGACTTCGAACTGCAACCTTGCAGGTACCTCCAAGGTTTCCCGCCCAGCGAAAGCCCCCAGACCCAAATTGAGAGGGGCTGCTTGTGGGCCCCCTGGGGGGCTTTCAGGCCAGCTAGGTCTTTGGCTGCTGGCCCCTTTCGTTTGGGAGCTATTGCTGGACGTTTGGCATGTTGGCCCGAGAGTGCTTTTCGGACTTCGAACTGCAACCTTGCAGGTACCTCCAAGGTTTCCCGCCCAGCGAAAGCCCCCAGACCCAAATTGAGAGGGGCTGCTTGTGGGCCCCCTGGGGGGCTTTCAGGCCAGCTAGGTCTTTGGCTGCTGGCCCCTTTCGTTTGGGAGCTATTGCTGGACGTTTGGCATGTTGGCCCGAGAGTGCTTTTCGGGCTGCGAACTGCAACCTTGCAGGTACCTCCAAGGTACCCTGCCCAGCGAAAGCCCCCAGACCCAAATTGAGAGGGACTGCTTGTGGGCCCCCTGGGGGGCTTTCAGGCCAGCTAGGTCTTTGGCTGCTGGCCCCTTTCGTTTGGGAGCTATTGCTGGACGTTTGGCATGTTGGCCGGAGAGTGCTTCTCGGGCCGCCAACTGCAACCTTGCAGGTACCTCCAAGGTTCCTCGCCCAGCGAAAGCCCCCAGACCCAAATTGAGAGGGGCTGCTTGTGGGCCCCCTGGGGGGCTTTCAGGCCAGCTAGGTCTTTGGCTGCTGGCCCCTTTCGTTTGGGAGCTATTGCTGGACGTTTGGCATGTTGGCCCGAGAGTGATTCTCGGGCCACGAACTGCAACCTTGCAGGTACCTCCAAGGTTCCCTGCCCAGCGAAAGCCCCCAGACCCAAATTGAGAGGGGCTGCTTGTGGGCCCCCTGGGGGGCTTTCAGGCCAGCTAGGTCTTTGGCTGCTGGCCCCTTTCGTTTGGGAGCTATTGCTGGACGTTTGGCATGTTGGCCGGAGAGTGCTTCTCGGGCCGCCAACTGCAACCTTGCAGCTACCTCCAAGGTTCCCCGCCCAGCGAAAGCCCCCAGACCCAAATTGAGAGGGGCTGCTTGTGGGCCCCCTGGGGGGCTTTCAGGCCAGCTAGGTCTTTGGCTGCTGGCCCCTTTCGTTTGGGAGCTATTGCTGGACGTTTGGCATGTTGGCCGGAGAGTGCTTCTCGGGCCGCCAACTGCAACCTTGCAGGTACCTCCAAGGTTCCCCGCCCAGAGAAAGCCCCCAGACCCAAATTGAGAGGGGCTGCTTGTGGGCCCCCTGGGGGGCTTTCAGGCCAGCTAGGTCTTTGGCTGCTGGCCCCTTTCGTTTGGGAGCTATTGCTGGACGTTTGGCATGTTGGCCGGAGAGTGCTTCTCGGGCTGCGAACTGCAACCTTGCAGGTACCTCCAAGGTTCCCCGCCCAGCGAAAGCCCCCAGACCCAAATTGAGAGGGGCTGCTTGTGGGCCCCCTGGGGGGCTTTCAGGCCAGCTAGGTCTTTGGCTGCTGGCCCCTTTCGTTTGGGAGCTATTGCTGGACGTTTGGCATGTTGGCCGGAGAGTGCTTCTCGGGCCGCCAACTGCAACCTTGCAGCTACCTCCAAGGTTCCCCGCCCAGCCAAAGCCCCCAGACCCAAATTGAGAGGGGCTGCTTGTGGGCCCCCTGGGGGGCTTTCAGGCCAGCTAGGTCTTTGGCTGCTGGCCCCTTTCGTTTGGGAGCTATTGCTGGACGTTTGGCATGTTGGCCGGAGAGTGCTTCTCGGGCCGCGAACTGCAACCTTGCAGGTACCTCCAAGGTTCCCCGCCCAGCGAAAGCCCCCAGACCCAAATTGAGAGGGGCTGCTTGTGGGCCCCCTGGGGGGCTTTCAGGCCAGCTAGGTCTTTGGCTGCTGGCCCCTTTCGTTTGGGAGCTATTGCTGGACGTTTGGCATGTTGGCCGGAGAGTGCTTTTCGGGCCGCCAACTGCAACCTTGCAGGTACCTCCAAGGTTCCCCGCCCAGCGAAAGCCCCCAGACCCAAATTGAGAGGGGCTGCTTGTGGGCCCCCTGGGGGGCTTTCAGGCCAGCTAGGTCTTTGGCTGCTGGCCCCTTTCGTTTGGGAGCTATTGCTGGACGTTTGGCATGTTGGACGGAGAGTGCTTTTCGGGCCGCCAACTGCAACCTTGCAGGTACCTCCAAGTTTCTCCGCACAGCGAAAGCCCCCAGACCCAAATTGAGAGGGGCTGCTTGTGGGCCCCCTGGGGGGCTTTCAGGCCAGCTAGGTCTTTGGCTGCTGGCCCCTTTCGTTTGGGAGCTATTGCTGGACGTTTGGCATGTTGGCCGGAGAGTGCTTCTCGGGCCGCCAACTGCAACCTTGCAGGTACCTCCAAGGTTCCCCGCCCAGAGAAAGCCCCCAGACCCAAATTGAGAGGGGCTGCTTGTGGGCCCCCTGGGGGGCTTTCAGGCCAGCTAGGTCTTTGGCTGCTGGCCCCTTTCGTTTGGGAGCTATTGCTGGACGTTTGGCATGTTGGCCGTAGAGTGCTTCTCGGGCTGCGAACTGCAACCTTGCAGGTACCTCCAAGGTTCCCCGCCCAGCGAAAGCCCCCAGACCCAAATTGAGAGGGGCTGCTTGTGGGCCCCCTGGGGGGCTTTCAGGCCAGCTAGGTCTTTGGCTGCTGGCCCCTTTCGTTTGGGAGCTATTGCTGGACGTTTGGCATGTTGGCCGGAGAGTGCTTCTCGGGCCGCCAACTGCAACCTTGCAGGTACCTCCAAGGTTCCCCACCCAGCGAAAGCCCCCAGACCCAAATTGAGAGGGGCTGCTTGTGGGCCCCCTGGGTGGCTTTCAGGCCAGCTAGGTCTTTGGCTGCTGGCCCCTTTCGTTTGGGAGCTATTGCTGGACGTTTGGCATGTTGGCCGGAGAGTGCTTCTCGGGGCGCCAACTGCAACCTTGCAGGTACCTCCAAGGTTCCCTGCCCAGTGAAAGCCCCCAGACCCAAATTGAGAGGGGCTGCTTGTGGGCCCCCTGGGGGGCTTTCAGGCCAGCTAGGTCTTTGGCTGCTGGCCCCTTTCGTTTGGGAGCTATTGCTGGACGTTTGGCATGTTGGCCCGAGAGTGATTTTCGGGCTGCGAACTGCAACCTTGCAGGTACCTCCAAGGTTCCTCGCCCAGGGAAAGCCCCCAGACCCAAATTGAGAGGGGCTGCTTGTGGGCCCCCTGGGGGGCTTTCAGGCCAGCTAGGTCTTTGGCTGCTGGCCCCTTTCGTTTGGGAGCTATTGCTGGACGTTTGGCATGTTGGCCGGAGAGTGCTTCTCGGGCCGCGTACTGCAACCCCACAGGTACCTCCAAGGTTCCCTGCCCAGCGAAAGCCCCCAGACCCAAATTGAGAGGGGCTGCTTGTGGGCCCCCTGGGGGGCTTTCAGGCCAGCTAGGTCTTTGGCTGCTGGCCCCTTTCGTTTGGGAGCTATTGCTGGACGTTTGGCATGTTGGCCGGAGAGTGCTTCTCGGGGCGCCAACTGCAACCTTGCAGGTACCTCCAAGGTTCCCCACCCAGCGAAAGCCCCCAGACCCAAATTGAGAGGGGCTGCTTGTGGGCCCCCTGGGGGGCTTTCAGGCCAGCTAGGTCTTTGGCTGCTGGCCCCTTTCGTTTGGGAGCTATTGCTGGACGTTTGGCATGTTGGCCGGAGAGTGCTTCTCGGGCCGCCAACTGCAACCTTGCAGGTACCTCCAAGGTTCCCTGCCCAGCGAAAGCCCCCAGACCCAAATTGAGAGGGGCTGCTTGTGGGCCCCCTGGGGGGCTTTCAGGCCAGCTAGGTCTTTGGCTGCTGGCCCCTTTCGTTTGGGAGCTATTGCTGGACGTTTGGCATGTTGGCCGGAGAGTGATTTTCGGGCTGCGAACTGCAACCTTGCAGGTACCTCCAAGGTTCCTCGCCCAGGGAAAGCCCCCAGACCCAAATTGAGAGGGGCTGCTTGTGGGCCCCCTGGGGGGCTTTCAGGCCAGCTAGGTCTTTGGCTGCTGGCCCCTTTCGTTTGGGAGCTATTGCTGGACGTTTGGCATGTTGGCCGGAGAGTGCTTCTCGGGCCGCCAACTGCAACCTTGCAGGTACCTCCAAGGTACCCCGCCCAGCGAAAGCCCCCAGACCCAAATTGAGAGGGGCTGCTTGTGGGCCCCCTGGGGGGCTTTCAGGCCAGCTAGGTCTTTGGCTGCTGGCCCCTTTCGTTTGGGAGCTATTGCTGGACGTTTGGCATGTTGGCCGTAGAGTGCTTCTCGGGCTGCGAACTGCAACCTTGCAGGTACCTCCAAGGTTCCCCGCCCAGCGAAAGCCCCCAGACCCAAATTGAGAGGGGCTGCTTGTGGGCCCCCTGGGGGGCTTTCAGGCCAGCTAGGTCTTTGGCTGCTGGCTCCTTTCGTTTGGGAGCTAGTGCTGGACGTTTGGCATGTTGGCCGGAGAGTGCTTTTCGGGCTGCGAACTGCAACCTTGCAGGTACCTCCAAGGTTCCCCGCCCAGCGAAAGCCCCCAGACCCAAATTGAGAGGGGCTGCTTGTGGGCCCCCTGGGGGGCTTTCAGGCCAGCTAGGTCTTTGGCTGCTGGCCCCTTTCGTTTGGGAGCTATTGCTGGACGTTTGGCATGTTGGCCGGAGAGTGCTTCTCGGGCCGCCAACTGCAACCTTGCAGGTACCTCCAAGGTTCCCCGCCCAGCGAAAGCCCCCAGACCCAAATTGAGAGGGGCTGCTTGTGGGCCCCCTGGGGGGCTTTCAGGCCAGCTAGGTCTTTGGCTGCTGGCCCCTTTCGTTTGGGAGCTATTGCTGGACGTTTGGCATGTTGGCCGGAGAGTGCTTTTCGGGCTGCGAACTGCAACCTTGCAGGTACCTCCAAGGTTCCCCGCCCAGCGAAAGCCCCCAGACCCAAATTGAGAGGGGCTGCTTGTGGGCCCCCTGGGGGGCTTTCAGGCCAGCTAGGTCTTTGGCTGCTGGCCCCTTTCGTTTGGGAGCTATTGCTGGACGTTTGGCATGTTGGCCGGAGAGTGCTTCTCGGGCCGCCAACTGCAACCTTGCAGGTACCTCCAAGGTTCCCCGCCCAGCGAAAGCCCCCAGACCCAAATTGAGAGGGGCTGCTTGTGGGCCCCCTGGGGGGCTTTCAGGCCAGCTAGGTCTTTGGCTGCTGGCCCCTTTCGTTTGGGAGCTATTGCTGGACGTTTGGCATGTTGGCCGGAGAGTGCTTCTCGGGCCGCCAACTGCAACCTTGCAGGTACCTCCAAGGATCCCCGCCCAGCGAAAGCCCCCAGACCCAAATTGAGAGGGGCTGCTTGTGGGCCCCCTGGGGGGCTTTCAGGCCAGCTAGGTCTTTGGCTGCTGGCCCCTTTCGTTTGGGAGCTATTGCTGGACGTTTGGCATGTTGGCCGGAGAGTGCTTCTCGGGCTGCGAACTGCAACCTTGCAGGTACCTCCAAGGTTCCCCGCCCAGCGAAAGCCCCCAGACCCAAATTGAGAGGGGCTGCTTGTGGGCCCCCTGGGGGGCTTTCAGGCCAGCTAGGTCTTTGGCTGCTGGCCCCTTTCGTTTGGGAGCTATTGCTGGACGTTTGGCATGTTGGCCCGAGAGTGCTTCTCGGGCCGCCAACTGCAACCTTGCAGGTACCTCCAAGGTTTCCCGCCCAGCGAAAGCCCCCAGACCCAAATTGAGAGGGGCTGCTTGTGGGCCCCCTGGGGGGCTTTCAGGCCAGCTAGGTCTTTGGCTGCTGGCCCCTTTCGTTTGGGAGCTATTGCTGGACGTTTGGCATGTTGGCCCGAGGGTGCTTTTCGGGCTGCGAACTGCAACCCCACAGGTACCTCCAAGGTTCCCCGCCCAGCGAAAGCCCCCAGAACCAAATTGAGAGGGGCTGCTTGTGGGCCCCCTGGGGGGCTTTCAGGCCAGCTAGGTCTTTGGCTGCTGGCCCCTTTCGTTTGGGAGCTATTGCTGGACGTTTGGCATGTTGGCCGGAGAGTGCTTCTCGGGCCGCCAACTGCAACCCCACTGGTACCTCCAAGGTTCCCCGCCCAGCGAAAGCCCCCAGACCCAAATTGAGAGGGGCTGCTTGTGGGCCCCCTGGGGGGGCTTTCAGGCCAGCTAGGTCTTTGGCTGCTGGCCCCTTTCGTTTGGGAGCTATTGCTGGACGTTTGGCATGTTGGCCGGAGAGTGATTCTCGGGCCGCGAACTGCAACCTTGCAGGTACCTCCAAGGTTCCCTACCCAGCGAAAGCCCCCAGACCCAAATTGAGAGGGGCTGCTTGTGGGCCCCCTGGGGGGCTTTCAGGCCAGCTAGGTCTTTGGCTGCTGGCCCCTTTGGTTTGGGAGCTATTGCTGGACGTTTGGCATGTTGGCCGGAGAGTGCTTCTCGGGCTGCGAACTGCAACCCCACAGGTACCTCCAAGGTTCCCCACCCAGCGAAAGCCCCCAGACCCAAATTGAGAGGGGCTGCTTGTGGGCCCCCTGGGGTCTTTCAGGCCAGTTAGGTCTTTGGCTGCTGGCCCCTTTCGTTTGGGAGCTATTGCTGGACGTTTGGCATGTTGGCCCGAGAGTGCTTTTCGGGCTGCGAACTGCAACCTTGCAGGTACCTCCAAGGTTTCCCGCCCAGCGAAAGCCCCCAGACCCAAATTGAGAGGGGCTGCTTGTGGGCCCCCTGGGGGGCTTTCAGGCCAGCTAGGTCTTTGGCTGCTGGCCCCTTTCGTTTGGGAGCTATTGCTGGACGTTTGGCATGTTGGCCCGAGAGTGCTTTTCGGGCTGCGAACTGCAACCTTGCAGGTACCTCCAAGGTTCCCTGCCCAGCGAAAGCCCCCAGACCCAAATTGAGAGGGGCTGCTTGTGGGCCCCCTGGGGGGCTTTCAGGCCAGCTAGGTCTTTGGCTGCTGGCCCCTTTCGTTTGGGAGCTATTGCTGGACGTTTGGCATGTTGGCCGGAGAGTGCTTCTCGGGCCGCCAACTGCAACCCCACACGTACCTCCAAGGTTCCCCACCCAGCGAAAGCCCCCAGACCCAAATTGAGAGGGGCTGCTTGTGGGCCCCCTGGGGGGCTTTCAGGCCAGCTAGGTCTTTGGCTGCTGGCCCCTTTCGTTTGGGAGCTATTGCTGGACGTTTGGCATGTTGGCCGGAGAGTGCTTCTCGGGCCGCCAACTGCAACCCCACTGGTACCTCCAAGGTTCCCCGCCCAGCGAAAGCCCCCAGACCCAAATTGAGAGGGGCTGCTTGTGGGCCCCCTGGGGGGCTTTCAGGCCAGCTAGGTCTTTGGCTGCTGGCCCCTTTCGTTTGGGAGCTATTGCTGGACGTTTGGCATGTTGGCCGGAGAGTGATTCTCGGGCCGCGAACTGCAACCTTGCAGGTACCTCCAAGGTTCCCTGCCCAGCGAAAGCCCCCAGACCCAAATTGAGAGGGGCTGCTTGTGGGCCCCCTGGGGGGCTTTCAGGCCAGCTAGGTCTTTGGCTGCTGGCCCCTTTGGTTTGGGAGCTATTGCTGGACGTTTGGCATGTTGGCCGGAGAGTGCTTCTCGGGCTGCGAACTGCAACCCCACAGGTACCTCCAAGGTTCCCCACCCAGCGAAAGCCCCCAGACCCAAATTGAGAGGGGCTGCTTGTGGGCCCCCTGGGGGGCTTTCAGGCCAGTTAGGTCTTTGGCTGCTGGCCCCTTTCGTTTGGGAGCTATTGCTGGACGTTTGGCATGTTGGCCCGAGAGTGCTTTTCGGGCTGCGAACTGCAACCTTGCAGGTACCTCCAAGGTTTCCCGCCCAGCGAAAGCCCCCAGACCCAAATTGAGAGGGGCTGCTTGTGGGCCCCCTGGGGGGCTTTCAGGCCAGCTAGGTCTTTGGCTGCTGGCCCCTTTCGTTTGGGAGCTATTGCTGGACGTTTGGCATGTTGGCCCGAGAGTGCTTTTCGGGCTGCGAACTGCAACCTTGCAGGTACCTCCAAGGTTCCCTGCCCAGCGAAAGCCCCCAGACCCAAATTGAGAGGGGCTGCTTGTGGGCCCCCTGGGGGGCTTTCAGGCCAGCTAGGTCTTTGGCTGCTGGCCCCTTTCGTTTGGGAGCTATTGCTGGACGTTTGGCATGTTGGCCGGAGAGTGCTTCTCGGGCCGCCAACTGCAACCCCACACGTACCTCCAAGGTTCCCCACCCAGCGAAAGCCCCCAGACCCAAATTGAGAGGGGCTGCTTGTGGGCCCCCTGGGGGGCTTTCAGGCCAGCTAGGTCTTTGGCTGCTGGCCCCTTTCGTTTGGGAGCTATTGCTGGACGTTTGGCATGTTGGCCGGAGAGTGCTTCTCGGGCCGCCAACTGCAACCTTGCAGGTACCTCCAAGGTTCCCCGCCCAGCGAAAGCCCCCAGACCCAAATTGAGAGGGGCTGCTTGTGGGCCCCCTGGGGGGCTTTCAGGCCAGCTAGGTCTTTGGCTGCTGGCCCCTTTCGTTTGGGAGCTATTGCTGGACGTTTGGCATGTTGGCCGGAGAGTGCTTCTCGGGCCGCCAACTGCAACCTTGCAGGTACCTCCAAGGTTCCCCGCCCAGCGAAAGCCCCCAGACCCAAATTGAGAGGGGCTGCTTGTGGGCCCCCTGGGGGGCTTTCAGGCCAGCTAGGTCTTTGGCTGCTGGCCCCTTTCGTTTGGGAGCTATTGCTGGACGTTTGGCATGTTGGCCGGAGAGTGCTTCTCGGGCCGCCAACTGCAACCTTGCAGGTACCTCCAAGGTACCCCGCCCAGCGAAAGCCCCCAGACCCAAATTGAGAGGGGCTGCTTGTGGGGCCCCTGGGGGGCTTTCAGGCCAGCTAGGTCTTTGGCTGCTGGCCCCTTTCGTTTGGGAGCTATTGCTGGACGTTTGGCATGTTGGCCGGAGAGTGCTTCTCGGGCCGCCAACTGCAACCTTGCAGGTACCTCCAAGGTTCCCCGCCCAGCGAAAGCCCCCAGACCCAAATTGAGAGGGGCTGCTTGTGGGCCCCCTGGGGGGCTTTCAGGCCAGCTAGGTCTTTGGCTGCTGGCCCCTTTCGTTTGGGAGCTATTGCTGGACGTTTGGCATGTTGGCCGGAGAGTGCTTCTCGGGCTGCGAACTGCAACCCCACTGGTACCTCCAAGGTTCCCTGCCCAGCGAAAGCCCCCAGACCCAAATTGAGAGGGGCTGCTTGTGGGCCCCCTGGGGGGCTTTCAGGCCAGTTAGGTCTTTGGCTGCTGGCCCCTTTCGTTTGGGAGCTATTGCTGGACGTTTGGCATGTTGGCCCGAGAGTGCTTTTCGGACTTCGAACTGCAACCTTGCAGGTACCTCCAAGGTTCCCCGCCCAGCGAAAGCCCCCAGACCCAAATTGAGAGGGGCTGTTTGTGGGCCCCCTGGGGGGCTTTCAGGCCAGCTAGGTCTTTGGCTGCTGGCCCCTTTCGTTTGGGAGCTATTGCTGGACGTTTGGCATGTTGGCCCGAGAGTGCTTTTCGGGCCGCCAACTGCAACCTTGCAGGTACCTCCAAGGTACCCTGCCCAGCGAAAGCCCCCAGACCCAAATTGAGAGGGACTGCTTGTGGGCCCCCTGGGGGGCTTTCAGGCCAGCTAGGTCTTTGGCTGCTGGCCCCTTTCGTTTGGGAGCTATTGCTGGACGTTTGGCATGTTGGCCGGAGAGTGCTTCTCGGGCCGCGAACTGCAACCTTGCAGGTACCTCCAAGGTTCCCCGCCCAGCGAAAGCCCCCAGACCCAAATTGAGAGGGGCTGCTTGTGGGCCCCCTGGGGGGCTTTCAGGCCAGCTAGGTCTTTGGCTGCTGGCCCCTTTCGTTTGGGAGCTATTGCTGGACGTTTGGCATGTTGGCCGGAGAGTGCTTCTCGGGCCGCCAACTGCAACCTTGCAGGTACCTCCAAGGTTCCCCGCCCAGCGAAAGCCCCCAGACCCAAATTGAGAGGGGCTGCTTGTGGGCCCCCTGGGGGGCTTTCAGGCCAGCTAGGTCTTTGGCTGCTGGCCCCTTTCGTTTGGGAGCTATTGCTGGACGTTTGGCATGTTGGCCGGAGAGTGCTTCTCGGGCCGCCAACTGCAACCTTGCAGGTACCTCCAAGGTACCCCGCCCAGCGAAAGCCCCCAGACCCAAATTGAGAGGGGCTGCTTGTGGGGCCCCTGGGGGGCTTTCAGGCCAGCTAGGTCTTTGGCTGCTGGCCCCTTTCGTTTGGGAGCTATTGCTGGACGTTTGGCATGTTGGCCGGAGAGTGCTTCTCGGGCCGCCAACTGCAACCTTGCAGGTACCTCCAAGGTTCCCCGCCCAGCGAAAGCCCCCAGACCCAAATTGAGAGGGGCTGCTTGTGGGCCCCCTGGGGGGCTTTCAGGCCAGCTAGGTCTTTGGCTGCTGGCCCCTTTCGTTTGGGAGCTATTGCTGGACGTTTGGCATGTTGGCCGGAGAGTGCTTCTCGGGCTGCGAACTGCAACCTTGCAGGTACCTCCAAGTTTCCCCGCCCAGCGAAAGCCCCCAGACCCAAATTGAGAGGGGCTGCTTGTGGGCCCCCTGGGGGGCTTTCAGGCCAGCTAGGTCTTTGGCTGCTGGCCCCTTTCGTTTGGGAGCTATTGCTGGACGTTTGGCATGTTGGCCGGAGAGTGCTTCTCGGGCCGCCAACTGCAACCTTGCAGGTACCTCCAAGGTTCCCCGCCCAGAGAAAGCCCCCAGACCCAAATTGAGAGGGGCTGCTTGTGGGCCCCCTGGGGGGCTTTCAGGCCAGCTAGGTCTTTGGCTGCTGGCCCCTTTCGTTTGGGAGCTATTGCTGGACGTTTGGCATGTTGGCCGTAGAGTGCTTCTCGGGCTGCGAACTGCAACCTTGCAGGTACCTCCAAGGTTCCCCGCCCAGCGAAAGCCCCCAGACCCAAATTGAGAGGGGCTGCTTGTGGGCCCCCTGGGGGGCTTTCAGGCCAGCTAGGTCTTTGGCTGCTGGCCCCTTTCGTTTGGGAGCTATTGCTGGACGTTTGGCATGTTGGCCGGAGAGTGCTTCTCGGGGCGCCAACTGCAACCTTGCAGGTACCTCCAAGGTTCCCCGCCCAGCGAAAGCCCCCAGACCCAAATTGAGAGGGGCTGCTTGTGGGCCCCCTGGGGGGCTTTCAGGCCAGCTAGGTCTTTGGCTGCTGGCCCCTTTCGTTTGGGAGCTATTGCTGGACGTTTGGCATGTTGGCCGGAGAGTGCTTCTCGGGCCGCCAACTGCAACCTTGCAGGTACCTCCAAGGTTCCCTGCCCAGCGAAAGCCCCCAGACCCAAATTGAGAGGGGCTGCTTGTGGGCCCCCTGGGGGGCTTTCAGGCCAGCTAGGTCTTTGGCTGCTGGCCCCTTTCGTTTGGGAGCTATTGCTGGACGTTTGGCATGTTGGCCGGAGAGTGATTCTCGGGCCGCGAACTGCAACCTTGCAGGTACCTCCAAGGTTCCCCGCCCAGCGAAAGCCCCCAGACCCAAATTGAGAGGGGCTGCTTGTGGGCCCCCTGGGGGGCTTTCAGGCCAGCTAGGTCTTTGGCTGCTGGCCCCTTTCGTTTGGGAGCTATTGCTGGACGTTTGGCATGTTGGCCGGAGAGTGCTTCTCGGGCCGCCAACTGCAACCTTGCAGGTACCTCCAAGGTTCCCCGCCCAGCGAAAGCCCCCAGACCCAAATTGAGAGGGGCTGCTTGTGGGCCCCCTGGGGGGCTTTCAGGCCAGCTAGGTCTTTGGCTGCTGGCCCCTTTCGTTTGGGAGCTATTGCTGGACGTTTGGCATTTTGGCCTGAGAGTGCTTCTCGGGCCGCCAACTGCAACCTTGCAGGTACCTCCAAGGTTTCCTGCCCAGCAAAAGCCCCCAGACCCAAATTGAGAGGGGCTGCTTGTGGGCCCCCTGGGGGGCTTTCAGGCCAGCTAGGTCTTTGGCTGCTGGCCCCTTTCGTTTGGGAGCTATTGCTGGACGTTTGGCATGTTGGCCGGAGAGTGCTTCTCGGGCTGCGAACTGCAACCCCACAGGTACCTCCAAGGTTCCCTGCCCAGCGAAAGCCCCCAGACCCAAATTGAGAGGGGCTGCTTGTGGGCCCCCTGGGGGGCTTTCAGGCCAGCTAGGTCTTTGGCTGCTGGCCCCTTTCGTTTGGGAGCTATTGCTGGACGTTTGGCATGTTGGCCGGAGAGTGCTTCTCGGGCCGCCAACTGCAACCTTGCAGGTACCTCCAAGGTTCCCCGCCCAGCGAAAGCCCCCAGACCCAAATTGAGAGGGGCTGCTTGTGGGCCCCCGGGGGGCTTTCAGGCCAGCTAGGTCTTTGGCTGCTGGCCCCTTTCGTTTGGGAGCTATTGCTGGACGTTTGGCATGTTGGCCCGAGGGTGCTTTTCGGGCTGCGAACTGCAACCTTGCAGGTACCTCCAAGGTTCCCCACCCAGCGAAAGCCCCCAGACCCAAATTGAGAGGGGCTGCTTGTGGGCCCCCTGGGGGGCTTTCAGGCCAGCTAGGTCTTTGGCTGCTGGCCCCTTTCGTTTGGGAGCTATTGCTGGACGTTTGGCATGTTGGCCGGAGAGTGCTTCTCGGGCCGCCAACTGGAACCCCACTGGTACCTCCAAGGTTCCCTGCCCAGCGAAAGCCCCCAGACCCAAATTGAGAGGGGCTGCTTGTGGGCCCCCTGGGGGGCTTTCAGGCCAGCTAGGTCTTTGGCTGCTGGCCCCTTTCGTTTGGGAGCTATTGCTGGACGTTTGGCATGTTGGCCGGAGAGTGCTTCTCGGGCTGCGAACTGCAACCCCACAGGTACCTCCAAGGTTCCCCACCCAGCGAAAGCCCCCAGACCCAAATTGAGAGGGGCTGCTTGTGGGCCCCCTGGGGGGCTTTCAGGCCAGTTAGGTCTTTGGCTGCTGGCCCCTTTCGTTTGGGAGCTATTGCTGGACGTTTGGCATGTTGGCCGGAGAGTGCTTTTCGGGCTGCGAACTGCAACCTTGCAGGTACCTCCAAGGTTTCCCGCCCAGCGAAAGCCCCCAGACCCAAATTGAGAGGGGCTGCTTGTGGGCCCCCTGGGGGGCTTTCAGGCCAGCTAGGTCTTTGGCTGCTGGCCCCTTTCGTTTGGGAGCTATTGCTGGACGTTTGGCATGTTGGCCCGAGAGTGCTTTTCGGGCTGCGAACTGCAACCTTGCAGGTACCTCCAAGGTTCCCTGCCCAGCGAAAGCCCCCAGACCCAAATTGAGAGGGGCTGCTTGTGGGCCCCCTGGGGGGCTTTCAGGCCAGCTAGGTCTTTGGCTGCTGGCCCCTTTCGTTTGGGAGCTATTGCTGGACGTTTGGCATGTTGGCCGGAGAGTGCTTCTCGGGCCGCCAACTGCAACCCCACACGTACCTCCAAGGTTCCCCACCCAGCGAAAGCCCCCAGACCCAAATTGAGAGGGGCTGCTTGTGGGCCCCCTGGGGGGCTTTCAGGCCAGCTAGGTCTTTGGCTGCTGGCCCCTTTCGTTTGGTAGCTATTGCTGGACGTTTGGCATGTTGGCCGGAGAGTGCTTCTCGGGCCGCCAACTGCAACCCCACTGGTACCTCCAAGGTTCCCCGCCCAGCGAAAGCCCCCAGACCCAAATTGAGAGGGGCTGCTTGTGGGCCCCCTGGGGGGCTTTCAGGCCAGCTAGGTCTTTGGCTGCTGGCCCCTTTCGTTTGGGAGCTATTGCTGGACGTTTGGCATGTTGGCCGGAGAGTGCTTCTCGGGCCGCGAACTGCAACCTTGCAGGTACCTCCAAGGTTCCCCGCCCAGCGAAAGCCCCCAGACCCAAATTGAGAGGGGCTGCTTGTGGGCCCCCTGGGGGGCTTTCAGGCCAGCTAGGTCTTTGGCTGCTGGCCCCTTTCGTTTGGGAGCTATTGCTGGACGTTTGGCATGTTGGCCGGAGAGTGCTTCTCGGGCCGCCAACTGCAACCTTGCAGGTACCTCCAAGGTACCCCGCCCAGCGAAAGCCCCCAGACCCAAATTGAGAGGGGCTGCTTGTGGGGCCCCTGGGGGGCTTTCAGGCCAGCTAGGTCTTTGGCTGCTGGCCCCTTTCGTTTGGGAGCTATTGCTGGACGTTTGGCATGTTGGCCGGAGAGTGCTTCTCGGGCCGCCAACTGCAACCTTGCAGGTACCTCCAAGGTTCCCCGCCCAGCGAAAGCCCCCAGACCCAAATTGAGAGGGGCTGCTTGTGGGCCCCCTGGGGGGCTTTCAGGCCAGCTAGGTCTTTGGCTGCTGGCCCCTTTCGTTTGGGAGCTATTGCTGGACGTTTGGCATGTTGGCCGGAGAGTGCTTCTCGGGCCGCCAACTGCAACCTTGCAGGTACCTCCAAGGTTCCCCGCCCAGAGAAAGCCCCCAGACCCAAATTGAGAGGGGCTGCTTGTGGGCCCCCTGGGGGGCTTTCAGGCCAGCTAGGTCTTTGGCTGCTGGCCCCTTTCGTTTGGGAGCTATTGCTGGACGTTTGGCATGTTGGCCGTAGAGTGCTTCTCGGGCTGCGAACTGCAACCTTGCAGGTACCTCCAAGGTTCCCCGCCCAGCGAAAGCCCCCAGACCCAAATTGAGAGGGGCTGCTTGTGGGCCCCCTGGGGGGCTTTCAGGCCAGCTAGGTCTTTGGCTGCTGGCCCCTTTCGTTTGGGAGCTATTGCTGGACGTTTGGCATGTTGGCCGGAGAGTGCTTCTCGGGGCGCCAACTGCAACCTTGCAGGTACCTCCAAGGTTCCCCACCCAGCGAAAGCCCCCAGACCCAAATTGAGAGGGGCTGCTTGTGGGCCCCCTGGGGGGCTTTCAGGCCAGCTAGGTCTTTGGCTGCTGGCCCCTTTCGTTTGGGAGCTATTGCTGGACGTTTGGCATGTTGGCCGGAGAGTGCTTCTCGGGCCGCCAACTGCAACCTTGCAGGTACCTCCAAGGTTCCCTGCCCAGCGAAAGCCCCCAGACCCAAATTGAGAGGGGCTGCTTGTGGGCCCCCTGGGGGGCTTTCAGGCCAGCTAGGTCTTTGGCTGCTGGCCCCTTTCGTTTGGGAGCTATTGCTGGACGTTTGGCATGTTGGCCGGAGAGTGATTCTCGGGCCGCGAACTGCAACCTTGCAGGTACCTCCAAGGTTCCCCGCCCAGCGAAAGCCCCCAGACCCAAATTGAGAGGGGCTGCTTGTGGGCCCCCTGGGGGGCTTTCAGGCCAGCTAGGTCTTTGGCTGCTGGCCCCTTTCGTTTGGGAGCTATTGCTGGACGTTTGGCATGTTGGCCGGAGAGTGCTTCTCGGGCCGCCAACTGCAACCTTGCAGGTACCTCCAAGGTTCCCCGCCCAGCGAAAGCCCCCAGACCCAAATTGAGAGGGGCTGCTTGTGGGCCCCCTGGGGGGCTTTCAGGCCAGCTAGGTCTTTGGCTGCTGGCCCCTTTCGTTTGGGAGCTATTGCTGGACGTTTGGCATTTTGGCCTGAGAGTGCTTCTCGGGCCGCCAACTGCAACCTTGCAGGTACCTCCAAGGTTTCCTGCCCAGCAAAAGCCCCCAGACCCAAATTGAGAGGGGCTGCTTGTGGGCCCCCTGGGGGGCTTTCAGGCCAGCTAGGTCTTTGGCTGCTGGCCCCTTTCGTTTGGGAGCTATTGCTGGACGTTTGGCATGTTGGCCGGAGAGTGCTTCTCGGGCTGCGAACTGCAACCCCACAGGTACCTCCAAGGTTCCCTGCCCAGCGAAAGCCCCCAGACCCAAATTGAGAGGGGCTGCTTGTGGGCCCCCTGGGGGGCTTTCAGGCCAGCTAGGTCTTTGGCTGCTGGCCCCTTTCGTTTGGGAGCTATTGCTGGACGTTTGGCATGTTGGCCGGAGAGTGCTTCTCGGGCCGCCAACTGCAACCTTGCAGGTACCTCCAAGGTTCCCCGCCCAGCGAAAGCCCCCAGACCCAAATTGAGAGGGGCTGCTTGTGGGCCCCCTGGGGGGCTTTCAGGCCAGCTAGGTCTTTGGCTGCTGGCCCCTTTCGTTTGGGAGCTATTGCTGGACGTTTGGCATGTTGGCCCGAGAGTGCTTTTCGGGCCGCGAACTGCAACCTTGCAGGTACCTCCAAGGTTTCCCGCCCAGCGAAAGCCCCCAGACCGAAATTGAGAGGGGCTGCTTGTGGGCCCCCGGGGGGCTTTCAGGCCAGCTAGGTCTTTGGCTGCTGGCCCCTTTCGTTTGGGAGCTATTGCTGGACGTTTGGCATGTTGGCCCGAGGGTGCTTTTCGGGCTGCGAACAGCAACCTTGCAGGTACCTCCAAGGTTCCCTGCCCAGCGAAAGCCCCCAGACCCAAATTGAGAGGGGCTGCTTGTGGGCCCCCTGGGGGGCTTTCAGGCCAGCTAGGTCTTTGGCTGCTGGCCCCTTTCGTTTGGGAGCTATTGCTGGACGTTTGGCATGTTGGCCGGAGAGTGCTTCTCGGGCCGCCAACTGGAACCCCACTGGTACCTCCAAGGTTCCCTGCCCAGCGAAAGCCCCCAGACCCAAATTGAGAGGGGCTGCTTGTGGGCCCCCTGGGGGGCTTTCAGGCCAGCTAGGTCTTTGGCTGCTGGCCCCTTTCGTTTGGGAGCTATTGCTGGACGTTTGGCATGTTGGCCGGAGAGTGCTTCTCGGGCTGCGAACTGCAACCCCACAGGTACCTCCAAGGTTCCCCACCCAGCGAAAGCCCCCAGACCCAAATTGAGAGGGGCTGCTTGTGGGCCCCCTGGGGGGCTTTCAGGCCAGTTAGGTCTTTGGCTGCTGGCCCCTTTCGTTTGGGAGCTATTGCTGGACGTTTGGCATGTTGGCCGGAGAGTGCTTTTCGGGCTGCGAACTGCAACCTTGCAGGTACCTCCAAGGTTTCCCGCCCAGCGAAAGCCCCCAGACCCAAATTGAGAGGGGCTGCTTGTGGGCCCCCTGGGGGGCTTTCAGGCCAGCTAGGTCTTTGGCTGCTGGCCCCTTTCGTTTGGGAGCTATTGCTGGACGTTTGGCATGTTGGCCCGAGAGTGCTTTTCGGGCTGCGAACTGCAACCTTGCAGGTACCTCCAAGGTTCCCTGCCCAGCGAAAGCCCCCAGACCCAAATTGAGAGGGGCTGCTTGTGGGCCCCCTGGGGGGCTTTCAGGCCAGCTAGGTCTTTGGCTGCTGGCCCCTTTCGTTTGGGAGCTATTGCTGGACGTTTGGCATGTTGGCCGGAGAGTGCTTCTCGGGCCGCCAACTGCAACCCCACACGTACCTCCAAGGTTCCCCACCCAGCGAAAGCCCCCAGACCCAAATTGACAGGGGCTGCTTGTGGGCCCCCTGGGGGGCTTTCAGGCCAGCTAGGTCTTTGGCTGCTGGCCCCTTTCGTTTGGGAGCTATTGCTGGACGTTTGGCATGTTGGCCGGAGAGTGCTTCTCGGGCCGCCAACTGCAACCCCACTGGTACCTCCAAGGTTCCCCGCCCAGCGAAAGCCCCCAGACCCAAATTGAGAGGGGCTGCTTGTGGGCCCCCTGGGGGGCTTTCAGGCCAGCTAGGTCTTTGGCTGCTGGCCCCTTTCGTTTGGGAGCTATTGCTGGACGTTTGGCATGTTGGCCGGAGAGTGATTCTCGGGCCGCGAACTGCAACCTTGCAGGTACCTCCAAGGTTCCCTGCCCAGCGAAAGCCCCCAGACCCAAATTGAGAGGGGCTGCTTGTGGGCCCCCTGGGGGGCTTTCAGGCCAGCTAGGTCTTTGGCTGCTGGCCCCTTTGGTTTGGGAGCTATTGCTGGACGTTTGGCATGTTGGCCGGAGAGTGCTTCTCGGGCTGCGATATGCAACCCCACAGGTACCTCCAAGGTTCCCCACCCAGCGAAAGCCCCCAGACCCAAATTGAGAGGGGCTGCTTGTGGGCCCCCTGGGGGGCTTTCAGGCCAGCTAGGTCTTTGGCTGCTGGCCCCTTTCGTTTGGGAGCTATTGCTGGACGTTTGGCATGTTGGCCCGAGAGTGCTTTTCGGGCTGCGAACTGCAACCTTGCAGGTACCTCTAAGGTTTCCCGCCCAGCGAAAGCCCCCAGACCCAAATTGAGAGGGGCTGCTTGTGGGCCCCCTGGGGGGCTTTCAGGCCAGCTAGGTCTTTGGCTGCTGGCCCCTTCTGTTTGGGAGCTATTGCTGGACGTTTGGCATGTTGGCCGGAGAGTGCTTTTCGGGCTGCGAACTGCAACCTTGCAGGTACCTCCAAGGTTCCTCGCCCAGCGAAAGCCCCCAGACCCAAATTGAGAGGGGCTGCTTGTGGGCCCCCTGGGGGGCTTTCAGGCCAGCTAGGTCTTTGGCTGCTGGCCCCTTTCGTTTGGGAGCTATTGCTGGACGTTTGGCATGTTGGCCGGAGAGTGCTTCTCGGGCCGCCAACTGCAACCTTGCAGGTACCTCCAAGGTTCCCCGCCCAGCGAAAGCCCCCAGACCCAAATTGAGAGGGGCTGCTTGTGGGCCCCCTGGGGGGCTTTCAGGCCAGCTAGGTCTTTGGCTGCTGGCCCCTTTCGTTTGGGAGCTATTGCTGGACGTTTGGCATGTTGGCCGGAGAGTACTTCTCGGGCCGCCAACTGCAACCTTGCAGGTACCTCCAAGGTTCCCCGCCCAGCGAAAGCCCCCAGACCCAAATTGAGAGGGGCTGCTTGTGGGCCCCCTGGGGGGCTTTCAGGCCAGCTAGGTCTTTGGCTGCTGGCCCCTTTCGTTTGGGAGCTATTGCTGGACGTTTGGCATGTTGGCCGGAGAGTGCTTCTCGGGCCGCCAACTGCAACCTTGCAGGTACCTCCAAGGTACCCCGCCCAGCGAAAGCCCCCAGACCCAAATTGAGAGGGGCTGCTTGTGGGGCCCCTGGGGGGCTTTCAGGCCAGCTAGGTCTTTGGCTGCTGGCCCCTTTCGTTTGGGAGCTATTGCTGGACGTTTGGCATGTTGGCCGGAGAGTGCTTCTCGGGCCGCCAACTGCAACCTTGCAGGTACCTCCAAGGTTCCCCGCCCAGCGAAAGCCCCCAGACCCAAATTGAGAGGGGCTGCTTGTGGGCCCCCTGGGGGGCTTTCAGGCCAGCTAGGTCTTTGGCTGCTGGCCCCTTTCGTTTGGGAGCTATTGCTGGACGTTTGGCATGTTGGCCGGAGAGTGCTTCTCGGGCTGCGAACTGCAACCCCACTGGTACCTCCAAGGTTCCCTGCCCAGCGAAAGCCCCCAGACCCTAATTGAGAGAGGCTGCTTGTGGGCCCCCTGGGGGCCTTTCAGGCCAGTTAGGTCTTTGGCTGCTGGCCCCTTTCGTTTGGGAGCTATTGCTGGACGTTTGGCATGTTGGCCCGAGAGTGCTTTTCGGGCTGCGAACTGCAACCTTGCAGGTACCTCCAAGGTTCCCTGCCCAGCGAAAGCCCCCAGACCCAAATTGAGAGGGGCTGCTTGTGGGCCCCCTGGGGGGCTTTCAGGCCAGCTAGGTCTTTGGCTGCTGGCCCCTTTCGTTTGGGAGCTATTGCTGGACGTTTGGCATGTTGGCCGGAGAGTGCTTCTCGGGCCGCCAACTGCAACCTTGCAGGTACCTCCAAGGTTCCCCGCCCAGCGAAAGCCCCCAGACCCAAATTGAGAGGGGCTGCTTGTGGGCCCCCTGGGGGGCTTTCAGGCCAGCTAGGTCTTTGGCTGCTGGCCCCTTTCGTTTGGGAGCTATTGCTGGACGTTTGGCATGTTGGCCGGAGAGTGCTTCTCGGGCCGCCAACTGCAACCTTGCAGGTACCTCCAAGGTTCCCCGCCCAGCGAAAGCCCCCAGACCCAAATTGAGAGGGGCTGCTTGTGGGCCCCCTGGGGGGCTTTCAGGCCAGCTAGGTCTTTGGCTGCTGGCCCCTTTCGTTTGGGAGCTATTGCTGGACGTTTGGCATGTTGGCCGGAGAGTGCTTCTCGGGCCGCCAACTGCAACCTTGCAGGTACCTCCAAGGTTCCCCGCCCAGCGAAAGCCCCCAGACCCAAATTGAGAGGGGCTGCTTGTGGGCCCCCTGGGGGGCTTTCAGGCCAGCTAGGTCTTTGGCTGCTGGCCCCTTTCGTTTGGGAGCTATTGCTGGACGTTTGGCATGTTGGCCCGAGAGTGCTTTTCGGACTTCGAACTGCAACCTTGCAGGTACCTCCAAGGTTTCCCGCCCAGCGAAAGCCCCCAGACCCAAATTGAGAGGGGCTGCTTGTGGGCCCCCTGGGGGGCTTTCAGGCCAGCTAGGTCTTTGGCTGCTGGCCCCTTTCGTTTGGGAGCTATTGCTGGACGTTTGGCATGTTGGCCCGAGAGTGCTTTTCGGACTTCGAACTGCAACCTTGCAGGTACCTCCAAGGTTTCCCGCCCAGCGAAAGCCCCCAGACCCAAATTGAGAGGGGCTGCTTGTGGGCCCCCTGGGGGGCTTTCAGGCCAGCTAGGTCTTTGGCTGCTGGCCCCTTTCGTTTGGGAGCTATTGCTGGACGTTTGGCATGTTGGCCCGAGAGTGCTTTTCGGGCTGCGAACTGCAACCTTGCAGGTACCTCCAAGGTACCCTGCCCAGCGAAAGCCCCCAGACCCAAATTGAGAGGGACTGCTTGTGGGCCCCCTGGGGGGCTTTCAGGCCAGCTAGGTCTTTGGCTGCTGGCCCCTTTCGTTTGGGAGCTATTGCTGGACGTTTGGCATGTTGGCCGGAGAGTGCTTCTCGGGCCGCCAACTGCAACCTTGCAGGTACCTCCAAGGTTCCTCGCCCAGCGAAAGCCCCCAGACCCAAATTGAGAGGGGCTGCTTGTGGGCCCCCTGGGGGGCTTTCAGGCCAGCTAGGTCTTTGGCTGCTGGCCCCTTTCGTTTGGGAGCTATTGCTGGACGTTTGGCATGTTGGCCGGAGAGTGATTCTCGGGCCACGAACTGCAACCTTGCAGGTACCTCCAAGGTTCCCTGCCCAGCGAAAGCCCCCAGACCCAAATTGAGAGGGGCTGCTTGTGGGCCCCCTGGGGGGCTTTCAGGCCAGCTAGGTCTTTGGCTGCTGGCCCCTTTCGTTTGGGAGCTATTGCTGGACGTTTGGCATGTTGGCCGGAGAGTGCTTCTCGGGCCGCCAACTGCAACCTTGCAGGTACCTCCAAGGTTCCCCGCCCAGCGAAAGCCCCCAGACCCAAATTGAGAGGGGCTGCTTGTGGGCCCCCTGGGGGGCTTTCAGGCCAGCTAGGTCTTTGGCTGCTGGCCCCTTTCGTTTGGGAGCTATTGCTGGACGTTTGGCATGTTGGCCGGAGAGTGCTTCTCGGGCCGCCAACTGCAACCTTGCAGGTACCTCCAAGGTTCCCCGCCCAGAGAAAGCCCCCAGACCCAAATTGAGAGGGGCTGCTTGTGGGCCCCCTGGGGGGCTTTCAGGCCAGCTAGGTCTTTGGCTGCTGGCCCCTTTCGTTTGGGAGCTATTGCTGGACGTTTGGCATGTTGGCCGGAGAGTGCTTCTCGGGCTGCGAACTGCAACCTTGCAGGTACCTCCAAGGTTCCCCGCCCAGCGAAAGCCCCCAGACCCAAATTGAGAGGGGCTGCTTGTGGGCCCCCTGGGGGGCTTTCAGGCCAGCTAGGTCTTTGGCTGCTGGCCCCTTTCGTTTGGGAGCTATTGCTGGACGTTTGGCATGTTGGCCGGAGAGTGCTTCTCGGGCCGCCAACTGCAACCTTGCAGCTACCTCCAAGGTTCCCCGCCCAGCCAAAGCCCCCAGACCCAAATTGAGAGGGGCTGCTTGTGGGCCCCCTGGGGGGCTTTCAGGCCAGCTAGGTCTTTGGCTGCTGGCCCCTTTCGTTTGGGAGCTATTGCTGGACGTTTGGCATGTTGGCCGGAGAGTGCTTCTCGGGCCGCGAACTGCAACCTTGCAGGTACCTCCAAGGTTCCCCGCCCAGCGAAAGCCCCCAGACCCAAATTGAGAGGGGCTGCTTGTGGGCCCCCT
Organism: Gallinula chloropus; assembly: GCF_964237585.1. Taxonomy (NCBI): domain Eukaryota; kingdom Metazoa; phylum Chordata; class Aves; order Gruiformes; family Rallidae; genus Gallinula; species Gallinula chloropus. The sequence continues at coordinate 100,563 of NW_028168533.1, read as the reverse complement.
GGGGGGCTTTCAGGCCAGCTAGGTCTTTGGCTGCTGGCCCCTTTCGTTTGGGAGCTATTGCTGGACGTTTGGCATGTTGGCCGGAGAGTGCTTTTCGGGCCGCCAACTGCAACCTTGCAGGTACCTCCAAGGTTCCCCGCCCAGCGAAAGCCCCCAGACCCAAATTGAGAGGGGCTGCTTGTGGGGCCCCTGGGGGGCTTTCAGGCCAGCTAGGTCTTTGGCTGCTGGCCCCTTTCGTTTGGGAGCTATTGCTGGACGTTTGGCATGTTGGACGGAGAGTGCTTCTCGGGCCGCCAACTGCAACCTTGCAGGTACCTCCAAGTTTCCCCGCACAGCGAAAGCCCCCAGACCCAAATTGAGAGGGGCTGCTTGTGGGCCCCCTGGGGGGCTTTCAGGCCAGCTAGGTCTTTGGCTGCTGGCCCCTTTCGTTTGGGAGCTATTGCTGGACGTTTGGCATGTTGGCCGGAGAGTGCTTCTCGGGCCGCCAACTGCAACCTTGCAGGTACCTCCAAGGTTCCCCGCCCAGAGAAAGCCCCCAGACCCAAATTGAGAGGGGCTGCTTGTGGGCCCCCTGGGGGGCTTTCAGGCCAGCTAGGTCTTTGGCTGCTGGCCCCTTTCGTTTGGGAGCTATTGCTGGACGTTTGGCATGTTGGCCGTAGAGTGCTTCTCGGGCTGCGAACTGCAACCTTGCAGGTACCTCCAAGGTTCCCCGCCCAGCGAAAGCCCCCAGACCCAAATTGAGAGGGGCTGCTTGTGGGCCCCCTGGGGGGCTTTCAGGCCAGCTAGGTCTTTGGCTGCTGGCCCCTTTCGTTTGGGAGCTATTGCTGGACGTTTGGCATGTTGGCCGGAGAGTGCTTCTCGGGCCGCCAACTGCAACCTTGCAGGTACCTCCAAGGTTCCCCACCCAGCGAAAGCCCCCAGACCCAAATTGAGAGGGGCTGCTTGTGGGCCCCCTGGGTGGCTTTCAGGCCAGCTAGGTCTTTGGCTGCTGGCCCCTTTCGTTTGGGAGCTATTGCTGGACGTTTGGCATGTTGGCCGTAGAGTGCTTCTCGGGCTGCGAACTGCAACCTTGCAGGTACCTCCAAGGTTCCCCGCCCAGCGAAAGCCCCCAGACCCAAATTGAGAGGGGCTGCTTGTGGGCCCCCTGGGGGGCTTTCAGGCCAGCTAGGTCTTTGGCTGCTGGCCCCTTTCGTTTGGGAGCTATTGCTGGACGTTTGGCATGTTGGCCGGAGAGTGCTTCTCGGGGCGCCAACTGCAACCTTGCAGGTACCTCCAAGGTTCCCCACCCAGCGAAAGCCCCCAGACCCAAATTGAGAGGGGCTGCTTGTGGGCCCCCTGGGGGGCTTTCAGGCCAGCTAGGTCTTTGGCTGCTGGCCCCTTTCGTTTGGGAGCTATTGCTGGACGTTTGGCATGTTGGCCGGAGAGTGCTTCTCGGGCCGCCAACTGCAACCTTGCAGGTACCTCCAAGGTTCCCCGCCCAGCGAAAGCCCCCAGACCCAAATTGAGAGGGGCTGCTTGTGGGCCCCCTGGGGGGCTTTCAGGCCAGCTAGGTCTTTGGCTGCTGGCCCCTTTCGTTTGGGAGCTATTGCTGGACGTTTGGCATGTTGGCCGGAGAGTGATTCTCGGGCCGCGAACTGCAACCTTGCAGGTACCTCCAAGGTTCCCCGCCCAGCGAAAGCCCCCAGACCCAAATTGAGAGGGGCTGCTTGTGGGCCCCCTGGGGGGCTTTCAGGCCAGCTAGGTCTTTGGCTGCTGGCCCCTTTCGTTTGGGAGCTATTGCTGGACGTTTGGCATGTTGGCCGGAGAGTGCTTCTCGGGCCGCCAACTGCAACCTTGCAGGTACCTCCAAGGTTCCCCGCCCAGCGAAAGCCCCCAGACCCAAATTGAGAGGGGCTGCTTGTGGGCCCCCTGGGGGGCTTTCAGGCCAGCTAGGTCTTTGGCTGCTGGCCCCTTTCGTTTGGGAGCTATTGCTGGACGTTTGGCATTTTGGCCTGAGAGTGCTTCTCGGGCCGCCAACTGCAACCTTGCAGGTACCTCCAAGGTTTCCTGCCCAGCAAAAGCCCCCAGACCCAAATTGAGAGGGGCTGCTTGTGGGCCCCCTGGGGGGCTTTCAGGCCAGCTAGGTCTTTGGCTGCTGGCCCCTTTCGTTTGGGAGCTATTGCTGGACGTTTGGCATGTTGGCCGGAGAGTGCTTCTCGGGCTGCGAACTGCAACCCCACAGGTACCTCCAAGGTTCCCTGCCCAGCGAAAGCCCCCAGACCCAAATTGAGAGGGGCTGCTTGTGGGCCCCCTGGGGGGCTTTCAGGCCAGCTAGGTCTTTGGCTGCTGGCCCCTTTCGTTTGGGAGCTATTGCTGGACGTTTGGCATGTTGGCCGGAGAGTGCTTCTCGGGCCGCCAACTGCAACCTTGCAGGTACCTCCAAGGTTCCCCGCCCAGCGAAAGCCCCCAGACCCAAATTGAGAGGGGCTGCTTGTGGGCCCCCTGGGGGGCTTTCAGGCCAGCTAGGTCTTTGGCTGCTGGCCCCTTTCGTTTGGGAGCTATTGCTGGACGTTTGGCATGTTGGCCCGAGAGTGCTTTTCGGGCCGCGAACTGCAACCTTGCAGGTACCTCCAAGGTTTCCCGCCCAGCGAAAGCCCCCAGACCGAAATTGAGAGGGGCTGCTTGTGGGCCCCCGGGGGGCTTTCAGGCCAGCTAGGTCTTTGGCTGCTGGCCCCTTTCGTTTGGGAGCTATTGCTGGACGTTTGGCATGTTGGCCCGAGGGTGCTTTTCGGGCTGCGAACAGCAACCTTGCAGGTACCTCCAAGGTTCCCTGCCCAGCGAAAGCCCCCAGACCCAAATTGAGAGGGGCTGCTTGTGGGCCCCCTGGGGGGCTTTCAGGCCAGCTAGGTCTTTGGCTGCTGGCCCCTTTCGTTTGGGAGCTATTGCTGGACGTTTGGCATGTTGGCCGGAGAGTGCTTCTCGGGCCGCCAACTGGAACCCCACTGGTACCTCCAAGGTTCCCTGCCCAGCGAAAGCCCCCAGACCCAAATTGAGAGGGGCTGCTTGTGGGCCCCCTGGGGGGCTTTCAGGCCAGCTAGGTCTTTGGCTGCTGGCCCCTTTGGTTTGGGAGCTATTGCTGGACGTTTGGCATGTTGGCCGGAGAGTGCTTCTCGGGCTGCGAACTGCAACCTTGCAGGTACCTCCAAGGTTCCCTGCCCAGCGAAAGCCCCCAGACCCAAATTGAGAGGGGCTGCTTGTGGGCCCCCTGGGGGGCTTTCAGGCCAGCTAGGTCTTTGGCTGCTGGCCCCTTTCGTTTGGGAGCTATTGCTGGACGTTTGGCATGTTGGCCCGAGAGTGCTTTTCGGGCTGCGAACTGCAACCTTGCAGGTACCTCCAAGGTTCCCTGCCCAGCGAAAGCCCCCAGACCCAAATTGAGAGGGGCTGCTTGTGGGCCCCCTGGGGGGCTTTCAGGCCAGCTAGGTCTTTGGCTGCTGGCCCCTTTCGTTTGGGAGCTATTGCTGGACGTTTGGCATTTTGGCCTGAGAGTGCTTCTCGGGCCGCCAACTGCAACCTTGCAGGTACCTCCAAGGTTTCCTGCCCAGCAAAAGCCCCCAGACCCAAATTGAGAGGGGCTGCTTGTGGGCCCCCTGGGGGGCTTTCAGGCCAGCTAGGTCTTTGGCTGCTGGCCCCTTTCGTTTGGGAGCTATTGCTGGACGTTTGGCATGTTGGCCGGAGAGTGCTTCTCGGGCTGCGAACTGCAACCCCACAGGTACCTCCAAGGTTCCCTGCCCAGCGAAAGCCCCCAGACCCAAATTGAGAGGGGCTGCTTGTGGGCCCCCTGGGGGGCTTTCAGGCCAGCTAGGTCTTTGGCTGCTGGCCCCTTTCGTTTGGGAGCTATTGCTGGACGTTTGGCATGTTGGCCGGAGAGTGCTTCTCGGGCCGCCAACTGCAACCTTGCAGGTACCTCCAAGGTTCCCCGCCCAGCGAAAGCCCCCAGACCCAAATTGAGAGGGGCTGCTTGTGGGCCCCCTGGGGGGCTTTCAGGCCAGCTAGGTCTTTGGCTGCTGGCCCCTTTCGTTTGGGAGCTATTGCTGGACGTTTGGCATTTTGGCCTGAGAGTGCTTCTCGGGCCGCCAACTGCAACCTTGCAGGTACCTCCAAGGTTTCCTGCCCAGCAAAAGCCCCCAGACCCAAATTGAGAGGGGCTGCTTGTGGGCCCCCTGGGGGGCTTTCAGGCCAGCTAGGTCTTTGGCTGCTGGCCCCTTTCGTTTGGGAGCTATTGCTGGACGTTTGGCATGTTGGCCGGAGAGTGCTTCTCGGGCTGCGAACTGCAACCCCACAGGTACCTCCAAGGTTCCCTGCCCAGCGAAAGCCCCCAGACCCAAATTGAGAGGGGCTGCTTGTGGGCCCCCTGGGGGGCTTTCAGGCCAGCTAGGTCTTTGGCTGCTGGCCCCTTTCGTTTGGGAGCTATTGCTGGACGTTTGGCATGTTGGCCGGAGAGTGCTTCTCGGGCCGCCAACTGCAACCTTGCAGGTACCTCCAAGGTTCCCCGCCCAGCGAAAGCCCCCAGACCCAAATTGAGAGGGGCTGCTTGTGGGCCCCCTGGGGGGCTTTCAGGCCAGCTAGGTCTTTGGCTGCTGGCCCCTTTCGTTTGGGAGCTATTGCTGGACGTTTGGCATGTTGGCCCGAGAGTGCTTTTCGGGCCGCGAACTGCAACCTTGCAGGTACCTCCAAGGTTTCCCGCCCAGCGAAAGCCCCCAGACCGAAATTGAGAGGGGCTGCTTGTGGGCCCCCGGGGGGCTTTCAGGCCAGCTAGGTCTTTGGCTGCTGGCCCCTTTCGTTTGGGAGCTATTGCTGGACGTTTGGCATGTTGGCCCGAGGGTGCTTTTCGGGCTGCGAACAGCAACCTTGCAGGTACCTCCAAGGTTCCCTGCCCAGCGAAAGCCCCCAGACCCAAATTGAGAGGGGCTGCTTGTGGGCCCCCTGGGGGGCTTTCAGGCCAGCTAGGTCTTTGGCTGCTGGCCCCTTTCGTTTGGGAGCTATTGCTGGACGTTTGGCATGTTGGCCGGAGAGTGCTTCTCGGGCCGCCAACTGGAACCCCACTGGTACCTCCAAGGTTCCCTGCCCAGCGAAAGCCCCCAGACCCAAATTGAGAGGGGCTGCTTGTGGGCCCCCTGGGGGGCTTTCAGGCCAGCTAGGTCTTTGGCTGCTGGCCCCTTTGGTTTGGGAGCTATTGCTGGACGTTTGGCATGTTGGCCGGAGAGTGCTTCTCGGGCTGCGAACTGCAACCTTGCAGGTACCTCCAAGGTTTCCCGCCCAGCGAAAGCCCCCAGACCCAAATTGAGAGGGGCTGCTTGTGGGCCCCCTGGGGGGCTTTCAGGCCAGCTAGGTCTTTGGCTGCTGGCCCCTTTCGTTTGGGAGCTATTGCTGGACGTTTGGCATGTTGGCCCGAGAGTGCTTTTCGGGCTGCGAACTGCAACCTTGCAGGTACCTCCAAGGTTCCCTGCCCAGCGAAAGCCCCCAGACCCAAATTGAGAGGGGCTGCTTGTGGGCCCCCTGGGGGGCTTTCAGGCCAGCTAGGTCTTTGGCTGCTGGCCCCTTTCGTTTGGGAGCTATTGCTGGACGTTTGGCATGTTGGCCGGAGAGTGCTTCTCGGGCCGCCAACTGCAACCCCACACGTACCTCCAAGGTTCCCCACCCAGCGAAAGCCCCCAGACCCAAATTGAGAGGGGCTGCTTGTGGGCCCCCTGGGGGGCTTTCAGGCCAGCTAGGTCTTTGGCTGCTGGCCCCTTTCGTTTGGGAGCTATTGCTGGACGTTTGGCATGTTGGCCGGAGAGTGCTTCTCGGGCCGCCAACTGCAACCCCACTGGTACCTCCAAGGTTCCCCGCCCAGCGAAAGCCCCCAGACCCAAATTGAGAGGGGCTGCTTGTGGGCCCCCTGGGGGGCTTTCAGGCCAGCTAGGTCTTTGGCTGCTGGCCCCTTTCGTTTGGGAGCTATTGCTGGACGTTTGGCATGTTGGCCGGAGAGTGATTCTCGGGCCGCGAACTGCAACCTTGCAGGTACCTCCAAGGTTCCCTGCCCAGCGAAAGCCCCCAGACCCAAATTGAGAGGGGCTGCTTGTGGGCCCCCTGGGGGGCTTTCAGGCCAGCTAGGTCTTTGGCTGCTGGCCCCTTTGGTTTGGGAGCTATTGCTGGACGTTTGGCATGTTGGCCGGAGAGTGCTTCTCGGGCTGCGATATGCAACCCCACAGGTACCTCCAAGGTTCCCCACCCAGCGAAAGCCCCCAGACCCAAATTGAGAGGGGCTGCTTGTGGGCCCCCTGGGGGGCTTTCAGGCCAGCTAGGTCTTTGGCTGCTGGCCCCTTTCGTTTGGGAGCTATTGCTGGACGTTTGGCATGTTGGCCCGAGAGTGCTTTTCGGGCTGCGAACTGCAACCTTGCAGGTACCTCTAAGGTTTCCCGCCCAGCGAAAGCCCCCAGACCCAAATTGAGAGGGGCTGCTTGTGGGCCCCCTGGGGGGCTTTCAGGCCAGCTAGGTCTTTGGCTGCTGGCCCCTTCTGTTTGGGAGCTATTGCTGGACGTTTGGCATGTTGGCCGGAGAGTGCTTTTCGGGCTGCGAACTGCAACCTTGCAGGTACCTCCAAGGTTCCTCGCCCAGCGAAAGCCCCCAGACCCAAATTGAGAGGGGCTGCTTGTGGGCCCCCTGGGGGGCTTTCAGGCCAGCTAGGTCTTTGGCTGCTGGCCCCTTTCGTTTGGGAGCTATTGCTGGACGTTTGGCATGTTGGCCGGAGAGTGCTTCTCGGGCCGCCAACTGCAACCTTGCAGGTACCTCCAAGGTTCCCCGCCCAGCGAAAGCCCCCAGACCCAAATTGAGAGGGGCTGCTTGTGGGCCCCCTGGGGGGCTTTCAGGCCAGCTAGGTCTTTGGCTGCTGGCCCCTTTCGTTTGGGAGCTATTGCTGGACGTTTGGCATGTTGGCCGGAGAGTACTTCTCGGGCCGCCAACTGCAACCTTGCAGGTACCTCCAAGGTTCCCCGCCCAGCGAAAGCCCCCAGACCCAAATTGAGAGGGGCTGCTTGTGGGCCCCCTGGGGGGCTTTCAGGCCAGCTAGGTCTTTGGCTGCTGGCCCCTTTCGTTTGGGAGCTATTGCTGGACGTTTGGCATGTTGGCCGGAGAGTGCTTCTCGGGCCGCCAACTGCAACCTTGCAGGTACCTCCAAGGTACCCCGCCCAGCGAAAGCCCCCAGACCCAAATTGAGAGGGGCTGCTTGTGGGGCCCCTGGGGGGCTTTCAGGCCAGCTAGGTCTTTGGCTGCTGGCCCCTTTCGTTTGGGAGCTATTGCTGGACGTTTGGCATGTTGGCCGGAGAGTGCTTCTCGGGCCGCCAACTGCAACCTTGCAGGTACCTCCAAGGTTCCCCGCCCAGCGAAAGCCCCCAGACCCAAATTGAGAGGGGCTGCTTGTGGGCCCCCTGGGGGGCTTTCAGGCCAGCTAGGTCTTTGGCTGCTGGCCCCTTTCGTTTGGGAGCTATTGCTGGACGTTTGGCATGTTGGCCGGAGAGTGCTTCTCGGGCTGCGAACTGCAACCCCACTGGTACCTCCAAGGTTCCCTGCCCAGCGAAAGCCCCCAGACCCTAATTGAGAGAGGCTGCTTGTGGGCCCCCTGGGGGCCTTTCAGGCCAGTTAGGTCTTTGGCTGCTGGCCCCTTTCGTTTGGGAGCTATTGCTGGACGTTTGGCATGTTGGCCCGAGAGTGCTTTTCGGGCTGCGAACTGCAACCTTGCAGGTACCTCCAAGGTTCCCTGCCCAGCGAAAGCCCCCAGACCCAAATTGAGAGGGGCTGCTTGTGGGCCCCCTGGGGGGCTTTCAGGCCAGCTAGGTCTTTGGCTGCTGGCCCCTTTCGTTTGGGAGCTATTGCTGGACGTTTGGCATGTTGGCCGGAGAGTGCTTCTCGGGCCGCCAACTGCAACCTTGCAGGTACCTCCAAGGTTCCCCGCCCAGCGAAAGCCCCCAGACCCAAATTGAGAGGGGCTGCTTGTGGGCCCCCTGGGGGGCTTTCAGGCCAGCTAGGTCTTTGGCTGCTGGCCCCTTTCGTTTGGGAGCTATTGCTGGACGTTTGGCATGTTGGCCGGAGAGTGCTTCTCGGGCCGCCAACTGCAACCTTGCAGGTACCTCCAAGGTTCCCCGCCCAGCGAAAGCCCCCAGACCCAAATTGAGAGGGGCTGCTTGTGGGCCCCCTGGGGGGCTTTCAGGCCAGCTAGGTCTTTGGCTGCTGGCCCCTTTCGTTTGGGAGCTATTGCTGGACGTTTGGCATGTTGGCCGGAGAGTGCTTCTCGGGCCGCCAACTGCAACCTTGCAGGTACCTCCAAGGTTCCCCGCCCAGCGAAAGCCCCCAGACCCAAATTGAGAGGGGCTGCTTGTGGGCCCCCTGGGGGGCTTTCAGGCCAGCTAGGTCTTTGGCTGCTGGCCCCTTTCGTTTGGGAGCTATTGCTGGACGTTTGGCATGTTGGCCCGAGAGTGCTTTTCGGACTTCGAACTGCAACCTTGCAGGTACCTCCAAGGTTTCCCGCCCAGCGAAAGCCCCCAGACCCAAATTGAGAGGGGCTGCTTGTGGGCCCCCTGGGGGGCTTTCAGGCCAGCTAGGTCTTTGGCTGCTGGCCCCTTTCGTTTGGGAGCTATTGCTGGACGTTTGGCATGTTGGCCCGAGAGTGCTTTTCGGACTTCGAACTGCAACCTTGCAGGTACCTCCAAGGTTTCCCGCCCAGCGAAAGCCCCCAGACCCAAATTGAGAGGGGCTGCTTGTGGGCCCCCTGGGGGGCTTTCAGGCCAGCTAGGTCTTTGGCTGCTGGCCCCTTTCGTTTGGGAGCTATTGCTGGACGTTTGGCATGTTGGCCCGAGAGTGCTTTTCGGGCTGCGAACTGCAACCTTGCAGGTACCTCCAAGGTACCCTGCCCAGCGAAAGCCCCCAGACCCAAATTGAGAGGGACTGCTTGTGGGCCCCCTGGGGGGCTTTCAGGCCAGCTAGGTCTTTGGCTGCTGGCCCCTTTCGTTTGGGAGCTATTGCTGGACGTTTGGCATGTTGGCCGGAGAGTGCTTCTCGGGCCGCCAACTGCAACCTTGCAGGTACCTCCAAGGTTCCTCGCCCAGCGAAAGCCCCCAGACCCAAATTGAGAGGGGCTGCTTGTGGGCCCCCTGGGGGGCTTTCAGGCCAGCTAGGTCTTTGGCTGCTGGCCCCTTTCGTTTGGGAGCTATTGCTGGACGTTTGGCATGTTGGCCGGAGAGTGATTCTCGGGCCACGAACTGCAACCTTGCAGGTACCTCCAAGGTTCCCTGCCCAGCGAAAGCCCCCAGACCCAAATTGAGAGGGGCTGCTTGTGGGCCCCCTGGGGGGCTTTCAGGCCAGCTAGGTCTTTGGCTGCTGGCCCCTTTCGTTTGGGAGCTATTGCTGGACGTTTGGCATGTTGGCCGGAGAGTGCTTCTCGGGCCGCCAACTGCAACCTTGCAGGTACCTCCAAGGTTCCCCGCCCAGCGAAAGCCCCCAGACCCAAATTGAGAGGGGCTGCTTGTGGGCCCCCTGGGGGGCTTTCAGGCCAGCTAGGTCTTTGGCTGCTGGCCCCTTTCGTTTGGGAGCTATTGCTGGACGTTTGGCATGTTGGCCGGAGAGTGCTTCTCGGGCCGCCAACTGCAACCTTGCAGGTACCTCCAAGGTTCCCCGCCCAGAGAAAGCCCCCAGACCCAAATTGAGAGGGGCTGCTTGTGGGCCCCCTGGGGGGCTTTCAGGCCAGCTAGGTCTTTGGCTGCTGGCCCCTTTCGTTTGGGAGCTATTGCTGGACGTTTGGCATGTTGGCCGGAGAGTGCTTCTCGGGCTGCGAACTGCAACCTTGCAGGTACCTCCAAGGTTCCCCGCCCAGCGAAAGCCCCCAGACCCAAATTGAGAGGGGCTGCTTGTGGGCCCCCTGGGGGGCTTTCAGGCCAGCTAGGTCTTTGGCTGCTGGCCCCTTTCGTTTGGGAGCTATTGCTGGACGTTTGGCATGTTGGCCGGAGAGTGCTTCTCGGGCCGCCAACTGCAACCTTGCAGCTACCTCCAAGGTTCCCCGCCCAGCCAAAGCCCCCAGACCCAAATTGAGAGGGGCTGCTTGTGGGCCCCCTGGGGGGCTTTCAGGCCAGCTAGGTCTTTGGCTGCTGGCCCCTTTCGTTTGGGAGCTATTGCTGGACGTTTGGCATGTTGGCCGGAGAGTGCTTCTCGGGCCGCCAACTGCAACCTTGCAGGTACCTCCAAGGTTCCCCGCCCAGCGAAAGCCCCCAGACCCAAATTGAGAGGGGCTGCTTGTGGGCCCCCTGGGGGGCTTTCAGGCCAGCTAGGTCTTTGGCTGCTGGCCCCTTTCGTTTGGGAGCTATTGCTGGACGTTTGGCATGTTGGCCGGAGAGTGCTTTTCGGGCCGCCAACTGCAACCTTGCAGGTACCTCCAAGGTTCCCCGCCCAGCGAAAGCCCCCAGACCCAAATTGAGAGGGGCTGCTTGTGGGGCCCCTGGGGGGCTTTCAGGCCAGCTAGGTCTTTGGCTGCTGGCCCCTTTCGTTTGGGAGCTATTGCTGGACGTTTGGCATGTTGGACGGAGAGTGCTTCTCGGGCCGCCAACTGCAACCTTGCAGGTACCTCCAAGTTTCCCCGCACAGCGAAAGCCCCCAGACCCAAATTGAGAGGGGCTGCTTGTGGGCCCCCTGGGGGGCTTTCAGGCCAGCTAGGTCTTTGGCTGCTGGCCCCTTTCGTTTGGGAGCTATTGCTGGACGTTTGGCATGTTGGCCGGAGAGTGCTTCTCGGGCCGCCAACTGCAACCTTGCAGGTACCTCCAAGGTTCCCCGCCCAGAGAAAGCCCCCAGACCCAAATTGAGAGGGGCTGCTTGTGGGCCCCCTGGGGGGCTTTCAGGCCAGCTAGGTCTTTGGCTGCTGGCCCCTTTCGTTTGGGAGCTATTGCTGGACGTTTGGCATGTTGGCCGTAGAGTGCTTCTCGGGCTGCGAACTGCAACCTTGCAGGTACCTCCAAGGTTCCCCGCCCAGCGAAAGCCCCCAGACCCAAATTGAGAGGGGCTGCTTGTGGGCCCCCTGGGGGGCTTTCAGGCCAGCTAGGTCTTTGGCTGCTGGCCCCTTTCGTTTGGGAGCTATTGCTGGACGTTTGGCATGTTGGCCGGAGAGTGCTTCTCGGGCCGCCAACTGCAACCTTGCAGGTACCTCCAAGGTTCCCCACCCAGCGAAAGCCCCCAGACCCAAATTGAGAGGGGCTGCTTGTGGGCCCCCTGGGTGGCTTTCAGGCCAGCTAGGTCTTTGGCTGCTGGCCCCTTTCGTTTGGGAGCTATTGCTGGACGTTTGGCATGTTGGCCGGAGAGTGCTTCTCGGGGCGCCAACTGCAACCTTGCAGGTACCTCCAAGGTTCCCTGCCCAGCGAAAGCCCCCAGACCCAAATTGAGAGGGGCTGCTTGTGGGCCCCCTGGGGGGCTTTCAGGCCAGCTAGGTCTTTGGCTGCTGGCCCCTTTCGTTTGGGAGCTATTGCTGGACGTTTGGCATGTTGGCCCGAGAGTGATTTTCGGGCTGCGAACTGCAACCTTGCAGGTACCTCCAAGGTTCCTCGCCCAGGGAAAGCCCCCAGACCCAAATTGAGAGGGGCTGCTTGTGGGCCCCCTGGGGGGCTTTCAGGCCAGCTAGGTCTTTGGCTGCTGGCCCCTTTCGTTTGGGAGCTATTGCTGGACGTTTGGCATGTTGGCCGGAGAGTGCTTCTCGGGCCGCGTACTGCAACCCCACAGGTACCTCCAAGGTTCCCCGCCCAGCGAAAGCCCCCAGACCCAAATTGAGAGGGGCTGCTTGTGGGCCCCCTGGGGGGCTTTCAGGCCAGCTAGGTCTTTGGCTGCTGGCCCCTTTCGTTTGGGAGCTATTGCTGGACGTTTGGCATGTTGGCCCGAGAGTGCTTTTCGGACTTCGAACTGCAACCTTGCAGGTACCTCCAAGGTTTCCCGCCCAGCGAAAGCCCCCAGACCCAAATTGAGAGGGGCTGCTTGTGGGCCCCCTGGGGGGCTTTCAGGCCAGCTAGGTCTTTGGCTGCTGGCCCCTTTCGTTTGGGAGCTATTGCTGGACGTTTGGCATGTTGGCCCGAGAGTGCTTTTCGGACTTCGAACTGCAACCTTGCAGGTACCTCCAAGGTTTCCCGCCCAGCGAAAGCCCCCAGACCCAAATTGAGAGGGGCTGCTTGTGGGCCCCCTGGGGGGCTTTCAGGCCAGCTAGGTCTTTGGCTGCTGGCCCCTTTCGTTTGGGAGCTATTGCTGGACGTTTGGCATGTTGGCCGGAGAGTGCTTTTCGGGCTGCGAACTGCAACCTTGCAGGTACCTCCAAGGTACCCTGCCCAGCGAAAGCCCCCAGACCCAAATTGAGAGGGACTGCTTGTGGGCCCCCTGGGGGGCTTTCAGGCCAGCTAGGTCTTTGGCTGCTGGCCCCTTTCGTTTGGGAGCTATTGCTGGACGTTTGGCATGTTGGCCGGAGAGTGCTTCTCGGGCCGCCAACTGCAACCTTGCAGGTACCTCCAAGGTTCCTCGCCCAGCGAAAGCCCCCAGACCCAAATTGAGAGGGGCTGCTTGTGGGGCCCCTGGGGGGCTTTCAGGCCAGCTAGGTCTTTGGCTGCTGGCCCCTTTCGTTTGGGAGCTATTGCTGGACGTTTGGCATGTTGGCCGGAGAGTGATTCTCGGGCCACGAACTGCAACCTTGCAGGTACCTCCAAGGTTCCCTGCCCAGCGAAAGCCCCCAGACCCAAATTGAGAGGGGCTGCTTGTGGGCCCCCTGGGGGGCTTTCAGGCCAGCTAGGTCTTTGGCTGCTGGCCCCTTTCGTTTGGGAGCTATTGCTGGACGTTTGGCATGTTGGCCGGAGAGTGCTTCTCGGGCCGCCAACTGCAACCTTGCAGGTACCTCCAAGGTTCCCCGCCCAGCGAAAGCCCCCAGACCCAAATTGAGAGGGGCTGCTTGTGGGCCCCCTGGGGGGCTTTCAGGCCAGCTAGGTCTTTGGCTGCTGGCCCCTTTCGTTTGGGAGCTATTGCTGGACGTTTGGCATGTTGGCCGGAGAGTGCTTCTCGGGCCGCCAACTGCAACCTTGCAGGTACCTCCAAGGTTCCCCGCCCAGAGAAAGCCCCCAGACCCAAATTGAGAGGGGCTGCTTGTGGGCCCCCTGGGGGGCTTTCAGGCCAGCTAGGTCTTTGGCTGCTGGCCCCTTTCGTTTGGGAGCTATTGCTGGACGTTTGGCATGTTGGCCGGAGAGTGCTTCTCGGGCTGCGAACTGCAACCTTGCAGGTACCTCCAAGGTTCCCCGCCCAGCGAAAGCCCCCAGACCCAAATTGAGAGGGGCTGCTTGTGGGCCCCCTGGGGGGCTTTCAGGCCAGCTAGGTCTTTGGCTGCTGGCCCCTTTCGTTTGGGAGCTATTGCTGGACGTTTGGCATGTTGGCCGGAGAGTGCTTCTCGGGCCGCCAACTGCAACCTTGCAGCTACCTCCAAGGTTCCCCGCCCAGCCAAAGCCCCCAGACCCAAATTGAGAGGGGCTGCTTGTGGGCCCCCTGGGGGGCTTTCAGGCCAGCTAGGTCTTTGGCTGCTGGCCCCTTTCGTTTGGGAGCTATTGCTGGACGTTTGGCATGTTGGCCCGAGAGTGCTTCTCGGGCCGCGAACTGCAACCTTGCAGGTACCTCCAAGGTTCCCCGCCCAGCGAAAGCCCCCAGACCCAAATTGAGAGGGGCTGCTTGTGGGCCCCCTGGGGGGCTTTCAGGCCAGCTAGGTCTTTGGCTGCTGGCCCCTTTCGTTTGGGAGCTATTGCTGGACGTTTGGCATGTTGGCCGGAGAGTGCTTTTCGGGCCGCCAACTGCAACCTTGCAGGTACCTCCAAGGTTCCCCGCCCAGCGAAAGCCCCCAGACCCAAATTGAGAGGGGCTGCTTGTGGGGCCCCTGGGGGGCTTTCAGGCCAGCTAGGTCTTTGGCTGCTGGCCCCTTTCGTTTGGGAGCTATTGCTGGACGTTTGGCATGTTGGACGGAGAGTGCTTCTCGGGCCGCCAACTGCAACCTTGCAGGTACCTCCAAGTTTCCCCGCACAGCGAAAGCCCCCAGACCCAAATTGAGAGGGGCTGCTTGTGGGCCCCCTGGGGGGCTTTCAGGCCAGCTAGGTCTTTGGCTGCTGGCCCCTTTCGTTTGGGAGCTATTGCTGGACGTTTGGCATGTTGGCCGGAGAGTGCTTCTCGGGCCGCCAACTGCAACCTTGCAGGTACCTCCAAGGTTCCCCGCCCAGAGAAAGCCCCCAGACCCAAATTGAGAGGGGCTGCTTGTGGGCCCCCTGGGGGGCTTTCAGGCCAGCTAGGTCTTTGGCTGCTGGCCCCTTTCGTTTGGGAGCTATTGCTGGACGTTTGGCATGTTGGCCGTAGAGTGCTTCTCGGGCTGCGAACTGCAACCTTGCAGGTACCTCCAAGGTTCCCCGCCCAGCGAAAGCCCCCAGACCCAAATTGAGAGGGGCTGCTTGTGGGCCCCCTGGGGGGCTTTCAGGCCAGCTAGGTCTTTGGCTGCTGGCCCCTTTCGTTTGGGAGCTATTGCTGGACGTTTGGCATGTTGGCCGGAGAGTGCTTCTCGGGCCGCCAACTGCAACCTTGCAGGTACCTCCAAGGTTCCCCACCCAGCGAAAGCCCCCAGACCCAAATTGAGAGGGGCTGCTTGTGGGCCCCCTGGGTGGCTTTCAGGCCAGCTAGGTCTTTGGCTGCTGGCCCCTTTCGTTTGGGAGCTATTGCTGGACGTTTGGCATGTTGGCCGGAGAGTGCTTCTCGGGGCGCCAACTGCAACCTTGCAGGTACCTCCAAGGTTCCCTGCCCAGCGAAAGCCCCCAGACCCAAATTGAGAGGGGCTGCTTGTGGGCCCCCTGGGGGGCTTTCAGGCCAGCTAGGTCTTTGGCTGCTGGCCCCTTTCGTTTGGGAGCTATTGCTGGACGTTTGGCATGTTGGCCCGAGAGTGATTTTCGGGCTGCGAACTGCAACCTTGCAGGTACCTCCAAGGTTCCTCGCCCAGGGAAAGCCCCCAGACCCAAATTGAGAGGGGCTGCTTGTGGGCCCCCTGGGGGGCTTTCAGGCCAGCTAGGTCTTTGGCTGCTGGCCCCTTTCGTTTGGGAGCTATTGCTGGACGTTTGGCATGTTGGCCGGAGAGTGCTTCTCGGGCCGCGTACTGCAACCCCACAGGTACCTCCAAGGTTCCCTGCCCAGCGAAAGCCCCCAGACCCAAATTGAGAGGGGCTGCTTGTGGGCCCCCTGTGGGGCTTTCAGGCCAGCTAGGTCTTTGGCTGCTGGCCCCTTTCGTTTGGGAGCTATTGCTGGACGTTTGGCATGTTGGCCGGAGAGTGCTTCTCGGGCCGCCAACTGCAACCTTGCAGGTACCTCCAAGGTTCCCCGCCCAGCGAAAGCCCCCAGACCCAAATTGAGAGGGGCTGCTTGTGGGCCCCCTGGGGGGCTTTCAGGCCAGCTAGGTCTTTGGCTGCTGGCCCCTTTCGTTTGGGAGCTATTGCTGGACGTTTGGCATGTTGGCCGGAGAGTGCTTTTCGGGCTGCGAACTGCAACCTTGCAGGTACCTCCAAGGTTCCTCGCACAGCGAAAGCCCCCAGACCCAAATTGAGAGGGGCTGCTTGTGGGCCCCCTGGGGGGCTTTCAGGCCAGCTAGGTCTTTGGCTGCTGGCCCCTTTCGTTTGGGAGCTATTGCTGGACGTTTGGCATGTTGGCCGGAGAGTGCTTCTCGGGCCGCCAACTGCAACCTTGCAGGTACCTCCAAGGTTCCCCGCCCAGAGAAAGCCCCCAGACCCAAATTGAGAGGGGCTGCTTGTGGGCCCCCTGGGGGGCTTTCAGGCCAGCTAGGTCTTTGGCTGCTGGCCCCTTTCGTTTGGGAGCTATTGCTGGACGTTTGGCATGTTGGCCGGAGAGTGCTTCTCGGGCCGCCAACTGCAACCTTGCAGGTACCTCCAAGGTTCCCCGCCCAGAGAAAGCCCCCAGACCCAAATTGAGAGGGGCTGCTTGTGGGCCCCCTGGGGGGCTTTCAGGCCAGCTAGGTCTTTGGCTGCTGGCCCCTTTCGTTTGGGAGCTATTGCTGGACGTTTGGCATGTTGGCCGGAGAGTGCTTCTCGGGCCGCCAACTGCAACCTTGCAGGTACCTCCAAGGTTCCCCGCCCAGCCAAAGACCCCAGACCCAAATTGAGAGGGGCTGCTTGTGGGCCCCCTGGGGGGCTTTCAGGCCAGCTAGGTCTTTGGCTGCTGGCCCCTTTCGTTTGGGAGCTATTGCTGGACGTTTGGCATGTTGGCCGGAGAGTGCTTCTCGGGCTGCGAACTGCAACCTTGCAGGTACCTCCAAGGTTCCCCGCCCAGCGAAAGCCCCCAGACCCAAATTGAGAGGGGCTGCTTGTGGGCCCCCTGGGGGGCTTTCAGGCCAGCTAGGTCTTTGGCTGCTGGCCCCTTTCGTTTGGGAGCTATTGCTGGACGTTTGGCATGTTGGCCGGAGAGTGCTTTTCGGGCTGCGAACTGCAACCTTGCAGGTACCTCCAAGGTTCCCCGCCCAGAGAAAGCCCCCAGACCCAAATTGAGAGGGGCTGCTTGTGGGCCCCCTGGGGGGCTTTCAGGCCAGCTAGGTCTTTGGCTGCTGGCCCCTTTCGTTTGGGAGCTATTGCTGGACGTTTGGCATGTTGGCCGGAGAGTGCTTCTCGGGCCGCCAACTGCAACCTTGCAGGTACCTCCAAGGTTCCCCGCCCAGCGAAAGCCCCCAGACCCAAATTGAGAGGGGCTGCTTGTGGGCCCCCTGGGGGGCTTTCAGGCCAGCTAGGTCTTTGGCTGCTGGCCCCTTTCGTTTGGGAGCTATTGCTGGACGTTTGGCATGTTGGCCGGAGAGTGCTTCTCGGGCCGCCAACTGCAACCTTGCAGGTACCTCCAAGGTTCCCTGCCCAGCGAAAGCCCCCAGACCCAAATTGAGAGGGGCTGCTTGTGGGCCCCCTGGGGGGCTTTCAGGCCAGCTAGGTCTTTGGCTGCTGGCCCCTTTCGTTTGGGAGCTATTGCTGGACGTTTGGCATGTTGGCCCGAGAGTGATTTTCGGGCTGCGAACTGCAACCTTGCAGGTACCTCCAAGGTTCCTCGCCCAGGGAAAGCCCCCAGACCCAAATTGAGAGGGGCTGCTTGTGGGCCCCCTGGGGGGCTTTCAGGCCAGCTAGGTCTTTGGCTGCTGGCCCCTTTCGTTTGGGAGCTATTGCTGGACGTTTGGCATGTTGGCCGGAGAGTGCTTCTCGGGCCGCGTACTGCAACCCCACAGGTACCTCCAAGGTTCCCTGCCCAGCGAAAGCCCCCAGACCCAAATTGAGAGGGGCTGCTTGTGGGCCCCCTGGGGGGCTTTCAGGCCAGCTAGGTCTTTGGCTGCTGGCCCCTTTCGTTTGGGAGCTATTGCTGGACGTTTGGCATGTTGGCCGGAGAGTGCTTCTCGGGCCGCCAACTGCAACCTTGCAGGAACCTCCAAGGTTCCCCGCCCAGCGAAAGCCCCCAGACCCAAATTGAGAGGGGCTGCTTGTGGGCCCCCTGGGGGGCTTTCAAGCCAGCTAGGTCTTTGGCTGCTGGCCCCTTTCGTTTGGGAGCTATTGCTGGACGTTTGGCATGTTGGCCGGAGAGTGCTTCTCGAGCCGCTAACTGCAACCTTGCAGGTACCTCCAAGGTTCCCCGCCCAGCGAAAGCCCCCAGACCCAAATTGAGAGGGGCTGCTTGTGGGGCCCCTGGGGGGCTTTCAGGCCAGCTAGGTCTTTGGCTGCTGGCCCCTTTCGTTTGGGAGCTATTGCTGGACGTTTGGCATGTTGGCCGGAGAGTGCTTCTCGGGCCGCCAACTGCAACCTTGCAGGTACCTCCAAGTTTCCCCGCCCAGCGAAAGCCCCCAGACCCAAATTGAGAGGGGCTGCTTGTGGGCCCCCTGGGGGGCTTTCAGGCCAGCTAGGTCTTTGGCTGCTGTCCCCTTTCATTTGGGAGCTATTGCTGGACGTTTGGCATGTTGGCCGGAGAGTGCTTTTCGGGCTGCGAACTGCAACCTTGCAGGTACCTCCAAGGTTCCCCGCCCAGCGAAAGCCCCCAGACCCAAATTGAGAGGGGCTGCTTGTGGGCCCCCTGGGGGACTTTCAGGCCAGCTAGGTCTTTGGCTGCTGGCCCCTTTCGTTTGGGAGCTATTGCTGGACGTTTGGCATGTTGGCCGGAGAGTGCTTCTCGGGCCGCCAACTGCAACCTTGCAGGTACCTCCAAGGTTCCCCGCCCAGAGAAAGCCCCCAGACCCAAATTGAGAGGGGCTGCTTGTGGGCCCCCTGGGGGGCTTTCAGGCCAGCTAGGTCTTTGGCTGCTGGCCCCTTTCGTTTGGGAGCTATTGCTGGACGTTTGGCATGTTGGCCGTAGAGTGCTTCTCGGGCTGCGAACTGCAACCTTGCAGGTACCTCCAAGGTTCCCCGCCCAGCGAAAGCCCCCAGACCCAAATTGAGAGGGGCTGCTTGTGGGCCCCCTGGGGGGCTTTCAGGCCAGCTAGGTCTTTGGCTGCTGGCCCCTTTCGTTTGGGAGCTATTGCTGGACGTTTGGCATGTTGGCCGGAGAGTGCTTCTCGGGCCGCCAACTGCAACCTTGCAGGTACCTCCAAGGTTCCCCACCCAGCGAAAGCCCCCAGACCCAAATTGAGAGGGGCTGCTTGTGGGCCCCCTGGGGGGCTTTCAGGCCAGCTAGGTCTTTGGCTGCTGGCCCCTTTCGTTTGGGAGCTATTGCTGGACGTTTGGCATGTTGGCCGGAGAGTGCTTCTCGGGCCGCCAACTGCAACCTTGCAGGTACCTCCAAGGTTCCCTGCCCAGCGAAAGCCCCCAGACCCAAATTGAGAGAGGCTGCTTGTGGGCCCCCTGGGGGGCTTTCAGGCCAGCTAGGTCTTTGGCTGCTGGCCCCTGTCGTTTGGGAGCTATTGCTGGACGTTTGGCATGTTGGCCCGAGAGTGATTTTCGGGCTGCGAACTGCAACCTTGCAGGTACCTCCAAGGTTCCTCGCCCAGGGAAAGCCCCCAGACCCAAATTGAGAGGGGCTGCTTGTGGGCCCCCTGGGGGGCTTTCAGGCCAGCTAGGTCTTTGGCTGCTGGCCCCTTTCGTTTGGGAGCTATTGCTGGACGTTTGGCATGTTGGCCGGAGAGTGCTTCTCGGGCCGCGTACTGCAACCCCACAGGTACCTCCAAGGTTCCCTGCCCAGCGAAAGCCCCCAGACCCAAATTGAGAGGGGCTGCTTGTGGGCCCCCTGGGGGGCTTTCAGGCCAGCTAGGTCTTTGGCTGCTGGCCCCTTTCGTTTGGGAGCTATTGCTGGACGTTTGGCATGTTGGCCGGAGAGTGCTTCTCGGGCCGCCAACTGCAACCTTGCAGGTACCTCCAAGGTTCCCCGCCCAGCGAAAGCCCCCAGACCCAAATTGAGAGGGGCTGCTTGTGGGCCCCCTGGGGGGCTTTCAGGCCAGCTAGGTCTTTGGCTGCTGGCCCCTTTCGTTTGGGAGCTATTGCTGGACGTTTGGCATGTTGGCCGGAGAGTGTTTCTCGAGCCGCTAACTGCAACCTTGCAGGTACCTCCAAGGTTCCCCGCCCAGCGAAAGCCCCCAGACCCAAATTGAGAGGGGCTGCTTGTGGGGCCCCTGGGGGGCTTTCAGGCCAGCTAGGTCTTTGGCTGCTGGCCCCTTTCGTTTGGGAGCTATTGCTGGACGTTTGGCATGTTGGCCGGAGAGTGCTTCTCGGG
Organism: Gallinula chloropus; assembly: GCF_964237585.1. Classification (NCBI taxonomy): domain Eukaryota; kingdom Metazoa; phylum Chordata; class Aves; order Gruiformes; family Rallidae; genus Gallinula; species Gallinula chloropus. Next base: position 80,793 of record NW_028168533.1, on the reverse strand, counting down.
CCGACAACTGCAACCTTGCAGGTACCTCCAAGTTTCCCCGCCCAGGGAAAGCCCCCAGACCCAAATTGAGAGGGGCTGCTTGTGGGCCCCCTGGGGGGCTTTCAGGCCAGCTAGGTCTTTGGCTGCTGTCCCCTTTCATTTGGGAGCTATTGCTGGACGTTTGGCATGTTGGCCGGAGAGTGCTTTTCGGGCTGCGAACTGCAACCTTGCAGGTACCTCCAAGGTTCCCCGCCCAGCGAAAGCCCCCAGACCCAAATTGAGAGGGGCTGCTTGTGGGCCCCCTGGGGGACTTTCAGGCCAGCTAGGTCTTTGGCTGCTGGCCCCTTTCGTTTGGGAGCTATTGCTGGACGTTTGGCATGTTGGCCGGAGAGTGCTTCTCGGGCCGCCAACTGCAACCTTGCAGGTACCTTCAAGTTTCCCCGCCCAGCGAAAGCCCCCAGACTCAAATTGAGAGGGGCTGCTTGTGGGCCCCCTGGGGGGCTTTCAGGCCAGCTAGGTCTTTGGCTGCTGGCCCCTTTCGTTTGGGAGCTATTGCTGGACGTTTGGCATGTTGGCCGGAGAGTGCTTCTCGGGCCGCCAACTGCAACCTTGCAGGTACCTCCAAGGTTCCCCGCCCAGAGAAAGCCCCCAGACCCAAATTGAGAGGGGCTGCTTGTGGGCCCCCTGGGGGGCTTTCAGGCCAGCTAGGTCTTTGGCTGCTGGCCCCTTTCGTTTGGGAGCTATTGCTGGACGTTTGGCATGTTGGCCGTAGAGTGCTTCTCGGGCTGCGAACTGCAACCTTGCAGGTACCTCCAAGGTTCCCCGCCCAGCGAAAGCCCCCAGACCCAAATTGAGAGGGGCTGCTTGTGGGCCCCCTGGGGGGCTTTCAGGCCAGCTAGGTCTTTGGCTGCTGGCCCCTTTCGTTTGGGAGCTATTGCTGGACGTTTGGCATGTTGGCCGGAGAGTGCTTCTCGGGCCGCGTACTGCAACCCCACAGGTACCTCCAAGGTTCCCTGCCCAGCGAAAGCCCCCAGACCCAAATTGAGAGGGGCTGCTTGTGGGCCCCCTGGGGGGCTTTCAGGCCAGCTAGGTCTTTGGCTGCTGGCCCCTTTCGTTTGGGAGCTATTGCTGGACGTTTGGCATGTTGGCCGGAGAGTGCTTCTCGGGCCGCCAACTGCAACCTTGCAGGTACCTCCAAGGTTCCCCGCCCAGCGAAAGCCCCCAGACCCAAATTGAGAGGGGCTGCTTGTGGGCCCCCTGGGGGGCTTTCAGGCCAGCTAGGTCTTTGGCTGCTGGCCCCTTTCGTTTGGGAGCTATTGCTGGACGTTTGGCATGTTGGCCGGAGAGTGCTTCTCGAGCCGCTAACTGCAACCTTGCAGGTACCTCCAAGGTTCCCCACCCAGCGAAAGCCCCCAGACCCAAATTGAGAGGGGCTGCTTGTGGGGCCCCTGGGGGGCTTTCAGGCCAGCTAGGTCTTTGGCTGCTGGCCCCTTTCGTTTGGGAGCTATTGCTGGACGTTTGGCATGTTGGCCGGAGAGTGCTTCTCGGGCCGCCAACTGCAACCTTGCAGGTACCTCCAAGGTTCCCCGCCCAGCGAAAGCCCCCAGACCCAAATTGAGAGGGGCTGCTTGTGGGCCCCCTGGGGGGCTTTCAGGCCAGCTAGGTCTTTGGCTGCTGTCCCCTTTCGTTTGGGAGCTATTGCTGGACGTTTGGCATGTTGGCCGGAGAGTGCTTTTCGGGCTGCGAACTGCAACCTTGCAGGTACCTCCAAGGTTCCCCGCCCAGCGAAAGCCCCCAGACCCAAATTGAGAGGGGCTGCTTGTGGGCCCCCTGGGGGGCTTTCAGGCCAGCTAGGTCTTTGGCTGCTGGCCCCTTTCGTTTGGGAGCTATTGCTGGACGTTTGGCATGTTGGCCGGAGAGTGCTTCTCGGGCCGCAAACTGCAACCTTGCAGGTACCTCCAAGGTTCCCCGCCCAGCGAAAGCCCCCAGACCCAAATTGAGAGGGGCTGCTTGTGGGCCCCCTTGGGGGCTTTCAGGCCAGCTAGGTCTTTGGCTGCTGGCCCCTTTCGTTTGGGAGCTATTGCTGGACGTTTGGCATGTTGGCCGGAGAGTGCTTCTCGGGCCGCCAACTGCAACCTTGCAGGTACCTCCAAGGTTTCCTGCCCAGCAAAAGCCCCCAGACCCAAATTGAGAGGGGCTGCTTGTGGGCCCCCTGGGGGGCTTTCAGGCCAGCTAGGTCTTTGGCTGCTGGCCCCTTTCATTTGGGAGCTATTGCTGGACGTTTGGCATGTTGGCCGGAGAGTGCTTTTCGGGCCGCCAACTGCAACCTTGCAGGTACCTCCAAGGTTCCCCGCCCAGCGAAAGCCCCCAGACCCAAATTGAGAGGGGCTGCTTGTGGGGCCCCTGGGGGGCTTTCAGGCCAGCTAGGTCTTTGGCTGCTGGCCCCTTTCGTTTGGGAGCTATTGCTGGACGTTTGGCATGTTGGCCGGAGAGTGCTTCTCGGGCTGCGAACTGCAACCCCACTGGTACCTCCAAGGTTCCCTGCCCAGCGAAAGCCCCCAGACCCAAATTGAGAGGGGCTGCTTGTGGGCCCCCTGGGGGGCTTTCAGGCCAGTTAGGTCTTTGGCTGCTGGCCCCTTTCGTTTGGGAGCTATTGCTGGACGTTTGGCATGTTGGCCCGAGAGTGCTTTTCGGGCTGCGAACTGCAACCTTGCAGGTACCTCCAAGGTTCCCTGCCCAGCGAAAGCCCCCAGACCCAAATTGAGAGGGGCTGCTTGTGGGCCCCCTGGGGGGCTTTCAGGCCAGCTAGGTCTTTGGCTGCTGGCCCCTTTCGTTTGGGAGCTATTGCTGGACGTTTGGCATGTTGGCCGGAGAGTGCTTCTCGGGCCGCCAACTGCAACCCCACTGGTACCTCCAAGGTTCCCCACCCAGCGAAAGCCCCCAGACCCAAATTGAGAGGGGCTGCTTGTGGGGCCCCTGGGGGGCTTTCAGGCCAGCTAGGTCTTTGGCTGCTGGCCCCTTTCGTTTGGGAGCTATTGCTGGACGTTTGGCATGTTGGCCGGAGAGTGCTTTTCGGGCTGCGAACTGCAACCTTGCAGGTACCTCCAAGGGTCCTCGCACAGCGAAAGCCCCCAGACCCAAATTGAGAGGGGCTGCTTGTGGGCCCCCTGGGGGGCTTTCAGGCCAGCTAGGTCTTTGGCTGCTGGCCCCTTTCGTTTGGGAGCTATTGCTGGACGTTTGGCATGTTGGCCGGAGAGTGCTTCTCGGGCCGCCAACTGCAACCTTGCAGGTACCTCCAAGGTTCCCCGCCCAGCGAAAGCCCCCAGACCCAAATTGAGAGGGGCTGCTTGTGGGCCCCCTGGGGGGCTTTCAGGCCAGCTAGGTCTTTGGCTGCTGGCCCCTTTCGTTTGGGAGCTATTGCTGGACGTTTGGCATGTTTGCCGTAGAGTGCTTCTCGGGCTGCGACCTGCAACCTTGGAGGTACCTCCAAGTTTCCCCGCCCAGCAAAAGCCCCCAGACCCAAATTGAGAGGAGCTGCTTGTGGGCCCCCTGGGGGGCTTTCAGGCCAGCTAGGTCTTTGGCTGCTGGCCCCTTTCGTTTGGGAGCTATTGCTGGACGTTTGGCATGTTGGCCGGAGAGTGCTTCTCGGGCCGCCAACTGCAACCTTGCAGGTACCTCCAAGGTTCCCCGCCCAGAGAAAGCCCCCAGACCCAAATTGAGAGGGGCTGCTTGTGGGCCCCCTGGGGGGCTTTCAGGCCAGCTAGGTCTTTGGCTGCTGGCCCCTTTCGTTTGGGAGCTATTGCTGGACGTTTGGCATGTTGGCCGGAGAGTGCTTCTCGGGCCGCCAACTGCAACCTTGCAGGTACCTCCAAGGTTCCCCGCCCAGCGAAAGCCCCCAGACCCAAATTGAGAGGGGCTGCTTGTGGGCCCCCTGGGGGGCTTTCAGGCCAGCTAGGTCTTTGGCTGCTGGCCCCTTTCGTTTGGGAGCTATTGCTGGACGTTTGGCATGTTGGCCGGAGAGTGCTTCTCGGGCCGCCAACTGCAACCTTGCAGGTACCTCCAAGGTTCCCCGCCCAGCGAAAGCCCCCAGACCCAAATTGAGAGGGGCTGCTTGTGGGCCCCCTGGGGGGCTTTCAGGCCAGCTAGGTCTTTGGCTGCTGGCCCCTTTCGTTTGGGAGCTATTGCTGGACGTTTGGCATGTTGGCCGGAGAGTGCTTCTCGGGCCGCTAACTGCAAACTTGCAGGTACCTCCAAGGTTCCCCGCCCAGCGAAAGCCCCCAGACCCAAATTGAGAGGGGCTGCTTGTGGGGCCCCTGGGGGGCTTTCAGGCCAGCTAGGTCTTTGGCTGCTGGCCCCTTTCGTTTGGGAGCTATTGCTGGACGTTTGGCATGTTGGCCGGAGAGTGCTTCTCGGGCCGCCAACTGCAACCTTGCAGGTACCTCCAAGTTTCCCCGCCCAGCGAAAGCCCCCAGACCCAAATTGAGAGGGGCTGCTTGTGGGCCCCCTGGGGGGCTTTCAGGCCAGCTAGGTCTTTGGCTGCTGGCCCCTTTCGTTTGGGAGCTATTGCTGGACGTTTGGCATGTTGGCCGGAGAGTGCTTTTCGGGCTGCGAACTGCAACCTTGCAGGTACCTCCAAGGTTCCCCGCCCAGCGAAAGCCCCCAGACCCAAATTGAGAGGGGCTGCTTGTGGGCCCCCTGGGGGGCTTTCAGGCCAGCTAGGTCTTTGGCTGCTGGCCCCTTTCGTTTGGGAGCTATTGCTGGACGTTTGGCATGTTGGCCGGAGAGTGCTTCTCGGGCCGCCAACTGCAACCTTGCAGGTACCTCCAAGGTTCCCTGCCCAGCGAAAGCCCCCAGACCCAAATTGAGAGGGGCTGCTTGTGGGCCCCCTGGGGGGCTTTCAGGCCAGCTAGGTCTTTGGCTGCTGGCCCCTTTCGTTTGGGAGCTATTGCTGGACGTTTGGCATGTTGGCCGGAGAGTGCTTCTCGGGCCGCCAACTGCAACCTTGCAGGTACCTCCAAGGTTCCCCGCCCAGAGAAAGCCCCCAGACCCAAATTGAGAGGGGCTGCTTGTGGGCCCCCTGGGGGGCTTTCAGGCCAGCTAGGTCTTTGGCTGCTGGCCCCTTTCGTTTGGGAGCTATTGCTGGACGTTTGGCATGTTGGCCGGAGAGTGCTTCTCGGGCCGCCAACTGCAACCTTGCAGGTACCTCCAAGGTTCCCCGCCCAGCGAAAGCCCCCAGACCCAAATTGAGAGGGGCTGCTTGTGGGCCCCCTGGGGGGCTTTCAGGCCAGCTAGGTCTTTGGCTGCTGGCCCCTTTCGTTTGGGAGCTATTGCTGGACGTTTGGCATGTTGGCCGGAGAGTGCTTCTCGGGCCGCTAACTGCAACCTTGCAGGTACCTCCAAGGTTCCCCGCCCAGCGAAAGCCCCCAGACCCAAATTGAGAGGGGCTGCTTGTGGGGCCCCTGGGGGGCTTTCAGGCCAGCTAGGTCTTTGGCTGCTGGCCCCTTTCGTTTGGGAGCTATTGCTGGACGTTTGGCATGTTGGCCGGAGAGTGCTTCTCGGGCCGCCAACTGCAACCTTGCAGGTACCTCAAAGTTTCCCCGCCCAGCGAAAGCCCCCAGACCCAAATTGAGAGGGGCTGCTTGTGGGCCCCCTGGGGGGCTTTCAGGCCAGCTAGGTCTTTGGCTGCTGGCCCCTTTCGTTTGGGAGCTATTGCTGGACGTTTGGCATGTTGGCCGGAGAGTGCTTTTCGGGCTGCGAACTGCAACCTTGCAGGTACCTCCAAGGTTCCCCGCCCAGCGAAAGCCCCCAGACCCAAATTGAGAGGGGCTGCTTGTGGGCCCCCTGGGGGGCTTTCAGGCCAGCTAGGTCTTTGGCTGCTGGCCCCTTTCGTTTGGGAGCTATTGCTGGACGTTTGGCATGTTGGCCGGAGAGTGCTTCTCGGGCCGCCAACTGCAACCTTGCAGGTACCTCCAAGGTTCCCTGCCCAGAGAAAGCCCCCAGACCCAAATTGAGAGGGGCTGCTTGTGGGCCCCCTGGGGGGCTTTCAGGCCAGCTAGGTCTTTGGCTGCTGGCCCCTTTCGTTTGGGAGCTATTGCTGGACGTTTGGCATGTTGGCCGGAGAGTGCTTCTCGGGCCGCCAACTGCAACCTTGCAGGTACCTCCAAGGTTTCCTGCCCAGCAAAAGCCCCCAGACCCAAATTGAGAGGGGCTGCTTGTGGGCCCCCTGGGGGGCTTTCAGGCCAGCTAGGTCTTTGGCTGCTGGCCCCTTTCGTTTGGGAGCTATTGCTGGACGTTTGGCATGTTGGCCGGAGAGTGCTTTTCGGGCTGCGAACTGCAACCTTGCAGGTACCTCCAAGGTTCCCCGCCCAGCGAAAGCCCCCAGACCCAAATTGAGAGGGGCTGCTTGTGGGCCCCCTGGGGGGCTTTCAGGCCAGCTAGGTCTTTGGCTGCTGGCCCCTTTCGTTTGGGAGCTATTGCTGGACGTTTGGCATGTTGGCCGGAGAGTGCTTCTCGGGCTGCGAACTGCAACCTTGCAGGTACCTCCAAGGTTCCCCGCCCAGCGAAAGCCCCCAGACCCAAATTGAGAGGGGCTGCTTGTGGGCCCCCTGGGGGGCTTTCAGGCCAGCTAGGTCTTTGGCTGCTGGCCCCTTTCGTTTGGGAGCTATTGCTGGACGTTTGGCATGTTGGCCGGAGAGTGCTTCTCGGGCCGCCAACTGCAACCTTGCAGGTACCTCCAAGGTTCCCTGCCCAGCGAAAGCCCCCAGACCCAAATTGAGAGGGGCTGCTTGTGGGCCCCCTGAGGGGCTTTCAGGCCAGCTAGGTCTTTGGCTGCTGGCCCCTTTCGTTTGGGAGCTATTGCTGGACGTTTGGCATGTTGGCCGGAGAGTGCTTCTCGGGCCGCGAACTGCAACCTTGCAGGTACCTCCAAGGTTTCCTGCCCAGCAAAAGCCCCCAGACCCAAATTGAGAGGGGCTGCTTGTGGGCCCCCTGGGGGGCTTTCAGGCCAGCTAGGTCTTTGGCTGCTGGCCCCTTTCGTTTGGGAGCTATTGCTGGACGTTTGGCATGTTGGCCGGAGAGTGCTTCTCGGGCCGCCAACTGCAACCTTGCAGGTACCTCCAAGGTTCCCCGCCCAGCGAAAGCCCCCAGACCCAAATTGAGAGGGGCTGCTTGTGGGCCCCCTGGGGGGCTTTCAGGCCAGCTAGGTCTTTGGCTGCTGGCCCCTTTCGTTTGGGAGCTATTGCTGGACGTTTGGCATGTTGGCCGGAGAGTGCTTCTCGGGCCGCCAACTGCAACCTTGCAGGTACCTCCAAGGTTCCCCGCCCAGCGAAAGCCCCCAGACCCAAATTGAGAGGGGCTGCTTGTGGGCCCCCTGGGGGGCTTTCAGGCCAGCTAGGTCTTTGGCTGCTGGCCCCTTTCGTTTGGGAGCTATTGCTGGACGTTTGGCATGTTGGCCGGAGAGTGCTTCTCGGGCCGCCAACTGCAACCTTGCAGGTACCTCCAAGGTTCCCCGCCCAGCGAAAGCCCCCAGACCCAAATTGAGAGGGGCTGCTTGTGGGCCCCCTGGGGGGCTTTCAGGCCAGCTAGGTCTTTGGCTGCTGGCCCCTTTCGTTTGGGAGCTATTGCTGGACGTTTGGCATGTTGGCCGGAGAGTGCTTCTCGGGCCGCCAACTGCAACCTTGCAGGTACCTCCAAGGTTCCCCGCCCAGCGAAAGCCCCCAGACCCAAATTGAGAGGGGCTGCTTGTGGGCCCCCTGGGGGGCTTTCAGGCCAGCTAGGTCTTTGGCTGCTGGCCCCTTTCGTTTGGGAGCTATTGCTGGACGTTTGGCATGTTGGCCCGAGAGTGCTTTTCGGACTTCGAACTGCAACCTTGCAGGTACCTCCAAGGTTTCCCGCCCAGCGAAAGCCCCCAGACCCAAATTGAGAAGGGCTGCTTGTGGGCCCCCTGGGGGGCTTTCAGGCCAGCTAGGTCTTTGGCTGCTGGCCCCTTTCATTTGGGAGCTATTGCTGGACGTTTGGCATGTTGGCCCGAGAGTGCTTTTCGGGCTGCGAACTGCAACCTTGCAGGTACCTCCAAGGTTCCTCGCACAGCGAAAGCCCCCAGACCCAAATTGAGAGGGGCTGCTTGTGGGCCCCCTGGGGGGCTTTCAGACCAGCTAGGTCTTTGGCTGCTGGCCCCTTTCGTTTGGGAGCTATTGCTGGACGTTTGGCATGTTGGCCGGAGAGTGATTCTCGGGCCGCCAACTGCAACCTTGCAGGTACCTCCAAGGTTCCCTGCCCAGCGAAAGCCCCCAGACCCAAATTGAGAGGGGCTGCTTGTGGGCCCCCTGGGGGGCTTTCAGGCCAGCTAGGTCTTTGGCTGCTGGCCCCTTTCGTTTGGGAGCTATTGCTGGACGTTTGGCATGTTGGCCGGAGAGTGCTTCTCGGGCCGCCAACTGCAACCTTGCAGGTACCTCCAAGGTTCCCCGCCCAGCGAAAGCCCCCAGACCCAAATTGAGAGGGGCTGCTTGTGGGCCCCCTGGGGGGCTTTCAGGCCAGCTAGGTCTTTGGCTGCTGGCCCCTTTCGTTTGGGAGCTATTGCTGGACGTTTGGCATGTTGGCCGGAGAGTGCTTCTCGGGCCGCCAACTGCAACCTTGCAGGTACCTCCAAGGTTCCCCGCCCAGAGAAAGCCCCCAGACCCAAATTGAGAGGGGCTGCTTGTGGGCCCCCTGGGGGGCTTTCAGGCCAGCTAGGTCTTTGGCTGCTGGCCCCTTTCGTTTGGGAGCTATTGCTGGACGTTTGGCATGTTGGCCGGAGAGTGCTTCTCGGGCCGCCAACTGCAACCTTGCAGGTACCTCCAAGGTTCCCCGCCCAGCGAAAGCCCCCAGACCCAAATTGAGAGGGGCTGCTTGTGGGCCCCCTGGGGGGCTTTCAGGCCAGCTAGGTCTTTGGCTGCTGGCCCCTTTCGTTTGGGAGCTATTGCTGGACGTTTGGCATGTTGGCCGGAGAGTGCTTCTCGGGCCGCCAACTGCAACCTTGCAGGTACCTCCAAGTTTCCCCGCCCAGCGAAAGCCCCCAGACCCAAATTGAGAGGGGCTGCTTGTGGGCCCCCTGGGGGGCTTTCAGGCCAGCTAGGTCTTTGGCTGCTGGCCCCTTTCGTTTGGGAGCTATTGCTGGACGTTTGGCATGTTGGCCGGAGAGTGCTTTTCGGGCTGCGAACTGCAACCTTGCAGGTACCTCCAAGGTTCCCCGCCCAGCGAAAGCCCCCAGACCCAAATTGAGAGGGGCTGCTTGTGGGCCCCCTGGGGGGCTTTCAGGCCAGCTAGGTCTTTGGCTGCTGGCCCCTTTCGTTTGGGAGCTATTGCTGGACGTTTGGCATGTTGGCCGGAGAGTGCTTCTCGGGCCGCCAACTGCAACCTTGCAGGTACCTCCAAGGTTCCCCGCCCAGCGAAAGCCCCCAGACCCAAATTGAGAGGGGATGCTTGTGGGCCCCCTGGGGGGCTTTCAGGCCAGCTAGGTCTTTGGCTGCTGGCCCCTTTCGTTTGGGAGCTATTGCTGGACGTTTGGCATGTTGGCCGGAGAGTGCTTCTCGGGCCGCCAACTGCAACCTTGCAGGTACCTCCAAGGTTTCCTGCCCAGCAAAAGCCCCCAGACCCAAATTGAGAGGGGCTGCTTGTGGGCCCCCTGGGGGGCTTTCAGGCCAGCTAGGTCTTTGGCTGCTGGCCCCTTTCATTTGGGAGCTATTGCTGGACGTTTGGCATGTTGGCCGGAGAGTGCTTTTCGGGCTGCGAACTGCAACCTTGCAGGTACCTCCAAGGTTCCCCGCCCAGCGAAAGCCCCCAGACCCAAATTGAGAGGGGCTGCTTGCGGGGCCCCTGGGGGGCTTTCAGGCCAGCTAGGTCTTTGGCTGCTGGCCCCTTTCGTTTGGGAGCTATTGCTGGACGTTTGGCATGTTGGCCGGAGAGTGCTTCTCGGGCTGCGAACTGCAACCTTGCAGGTACCTCCAAGGTTCCCTGCCCAGCGAAAGCCCCCAGACCCAAATTGAGAGGGGCTGCTTGTGGGCCCCCTGGGGGGCTTTCAGGCCAGTTAGGTCTTTGGCTGCTGGCCCCTTTCGTTTGGGAGCTATTGCTGGACGTTTGGCATGTTGGCCCGAGAGTGCTTTTCGGGCTGCGAACTGCAACCTTGCAGGTACCTCCAAGGTTCCCTGCCCAGCGAAAGCCCCCAGACCCAAATTGAGAGGGGCTGCTTGTGGGCCCCCTGGGGGGCTTTCAGGCCAGCTAGGTCTTTGGCTGCTGGCCCCTTTCGTTTGGGAGCTATTGCTGGACGTTTGGCATGTTGGCCGGAGAGTGCTTCTCGGGCCGCCAACTGCAACCCCACTGGTACCTCCAAGGTTCCCCACCCAGCGAAGGCCCCCAGACCCAAATTGAGAGGGGCTGCTTGTGGGCCCCCTGGGGGGCTTTCAGGCCAGCTAGGTCTTTGGCTGCTGGCCCCTTTCGTTTGGGAGCTATTGCTGGACGTTTGGCATGTTGGCCGGAGAGTGCTTTTCGGGCTGCGAACTGCAACCTTGCAGGTACCTCCAAGGTTCCTCGCACAGCGAAAGCCCCCAGACCCAAATTGAGAGGGGCTGCTTGTGGGCCCCCTGGGGGGCTTTCAGGCCAGCTAGGTCTTTGGCTGCTGGCCCCTTTCGTTTGGGAGCTATTGCTGGACGTTTGGCATGTTGGCCGGAGAGTGATTCTCGGGCCGCCAACTGCAACCTTGCAGGTACCTCCAAGGTTCCCCGCCCAGAGAAAGCCCCCAGACCCAAATTGAGAGGGGCTGCTTGTGGGCCCCCTGGGGGGCTTTCAGGCCAGCTAGGTCTTTGGCTGCTGGCCCCTTTCGTTTGGGAGCTATTGCTGGACGTTTGGCATGTTGGCCGGAGAGTGCTTTTCGGGCTGCGAACTGCAACCTTGCAGGTACCTCCAAGTTTCCCCGCCCAGCGAAAGCCCCCAGACCCAAATTGAGAGGAGCTGCTTGTGGGCCCCCTGGGGGGCTTTCAGGCCAGCTAGGTCTTTGGCTGCTGGCCCCTTTCGTTTGGGAGCTATTGCTGGACGTTTGGCATGTTGGCCGGAGAGTGCTTCTCGGGCCGCCAACTGCAACCTTGCAGGTACCTCCAAGGTTCCCCGCCCAGAGAAAGCCCCCAGACCCAAATTGAGAGGGGCTGCTTGTGGGCCCCCTGGGGGGCTTTCAGGCCAGCTAGGTCTTTGGCTGCTGGCCCCTTTCGTTTGGGAGCTATTGCTGGACGTTTGGCATGTTGGCCGGAGAGTGCTTCTCGGGCCGCCAACTGCAACCTTGCAGGTACCTCCAAGGTTCCCCGCCCAGAGAAAGCCCCCAGACCCAAATTGAGAGGGGCTGCTTGTGGGCCCCCTGGGGGGCTTTCAGGCCAGCTAGGTCTTTGGCTGCTGGCCCCTTTCGTTTGGGAGCTATTGCTGGACGTTTGGCATGTTGGCCGGAGAGTGCTTCTCGGGCCGCCAACTGCAACCTTGCAGGTACCTCCAAGGTTCCCCGCCCAGCGAAAGCCCCCAGACCCAAATTGAGAGGGGCTGCTTGTGGGCCCCCTGGGGGGCTTTCAGGCCAGCTAGGTCTTTGGCTGCTGGCCCCTTTCGTTTGGGAGCTATTGCTGGACGTTTGGCATGTTGGCCGGAGAGTGCTTCTCGGGACGCTAACTGCAACCTTGCAGGTACCTCCAAGGTTCCCCGCCCAGCGAAAGCCCCCAGACCCAAATTGAGAGGGGCTGCTTGTGGGGCCCCTGGGGGGCTTTCAGGCCAGCTAGGTCTTTGGCTGCTGGCCCCTTTCGTTTGGGAGCTATTGCTGGACGTTTGGCATGTTGGCCGGAGAGTGCTTCTCGGGCCGCCAACTGCAACCTTGCAGGTACCTCCAAGGTTCCCCGCCCAGCGAAAGCCCCCAGACCCAAATTGAGAGGGGCTGCTTGTGGGCCCCCTGGGGGGCTTTCAGGCCAGCTAGGTCTTTGGCTGCTGGCCCCTTTCGTTTGGGAGCTATTGCTGGACGTTTGGCATGTTGGCCGGAGAGTGCTTCTCGGGCCGCCAACTGCAACCTTGCAGGTACCTCCAAGGTTCCCCGCCCAGCGAAAGCCCCCAGACCCAAATTGAGAGGGGCTGCTTGTGGGCCCCCTGGGGGGCTTTCAGGCCAGCTAGGTCTTTGGCTGCTGGCCCCTTTCGTTTGGGAGCTATTGCTGGACGTTTGGCATGTTGGCCCGAGAGTGCTTTTCGGACTTCGAACTGCAACCTTGCAGGTACCTCCAAGGTTTCCCGCCCAGCGAAAGCCCCCAGACCCAAATTGAGAGGGGCTGCTTGTGGGCCCCCTGGGGGGCTTTCAGGCCAGCTAGGTCTTTGGCTGCTGGCCCCTTTCATTTGGGAGCTATTGCTGGACGTTTGGCATGTTGGCCGGAGAGTGCTTTTCGGGCTGCGAACTGCAACCTTGCAGGTACCTCCAAGGTTCCCTGCCCAGCGAAAGCCCCCAGACCCAAATTGAGAGGGGCTGCTTGTGGGCCCCCTGGGGGGCTTTCAGGCCAGCTAGGTCTTTGGCTGCTGGCCCCTTTCGTTTGGGAGCTATTGCTGGACGTTTGGCATGTTGGCCGGAGAGTGCTTCTCGGGCCGCCAACTGCAACCCCACTGGTACCTCCAAGGTTCCCCACCCAGCGAAAGCCCCCAGACCCAAATTGAGAGGGGCTGCTTGTGGGCCCCCTGGGGGGCTTTCAGGCCAGCTAGGTCTTTGGCTGCTGGCCCCTTTCGTTTGGGAGCTATTGCTGGACGTTTGGCATGTTGGCCGGAGAGTGCTTCTCGGGCTGCGAACTGCAACCTTGCAGGTACCTCCAAGGTTCCTCGCACAGCGAAAGCCCCCAGACCCAAATTGAGAGGGGCTGCTTGTGGGCCCCCTGGGGGGCTTTCAGACCAGCTAGGTCTTTGGCTGCTGGCCCCTTTCGTTTGGGAGCTATTGCTGGACGTTTGGCATGTTGGCCGGAGAGTGATTCTCGGGCCGCCAACTGCAACCTTGCAGGTACCTCCAAGGTTCCCTGCCCAGCGAAAGCCCCCAGACCCAAATTGAGAGGGGCTGCTTGTGGGCCCCCTGGGGGGCTTTCAGGCCAGCTAGGTCTTTGGCTGCTGGCCCCTTTCGTTTGGGAGCTATTGCTGGACGTTTGGCATGTTGGCCGGAGAGTGATTCTCGGGCCGCCAACTGCAACCTTGCAGGTACCTCCAAGGTTCCCTGCCCAGCGAAAGCCCCCAGACCCAAATTGAGAGGGGCTGCTTGTGGGCCCCCTGGGGGGCTTTCAGGCCAGCTAGGTCTTTGGCTGCTGGCCCCTTTCGTTTGGGAGCTATTGCTGGACGTTTGGCATGTTGGCCGGAGAGTGCTTCTCGGGCCGCCAACTGCAACCTTGCAGCTACCTCCAAGGTTCCCCGCCCAGCCAAAGCCCCCAGACCCAAATTGAGAGGGGCTGCTTGTGGGCCCCCTGGGGGGCTTTCAGGCCAGCTAGGTCTTTGGCTGCTGGCCCCTTTCGTTTGGGAGCTATTGCTGGACGTTTGGCATGTTGGCCGGAGAGTGCTTCTCGGGCCGCCACCTGCAACCTTGCAGGTACCTCCAAGTTTCCCCGCCCAGCGAAAGCCCCCAGACCCAAATTGAGAGGGGCTGCTTGTGGGCCCCCTGGGGGGCTTTCAGGCCAGCTAGGTCTTTGGCTGCTGGCCCCTTTCGTTTGGGAGCTATTGCTGGACGTTTGGCATGTTGGCCGGAGAGTGCTTTTCGGGCTGCGAACTGCAACCTTGCAGGTACCTCCAAGGTTCCCCGCCCAGCGAAAGCCCCCAGACCCAAATTGAGAGGGGCTGCTTGTGGGCCCCCTGGGGGGCTTTCAGGCCAGCTAGGTCTTTGGCTGCTGGCCCCTTTCGTTTGGGAGCTATTGCTGGACGTTTGGCATGTTGGCCGGAGAGTGCTTCTCGGGCCGCCAACTGCAACCTTGCAGGTACCTCCAAGGTTCCCCGCCCAGCGAAAGCCCCCAGACCCAAATTGAGAGGGGATGCTTGTGGGCCCCCTGGGGGGCTTTCAGGCCAGCTAGGTCTTTGGCTGCTGGCCCCTTTCGTTTGGGAGCTATTGCTGGACGTTTGGCATGTTGGCCGGAGAGTGCTTCTCGGGCCGCCAACTGCAACCTTGCAGGTACCTCCAAGGTTTCCTGCCCAGCAAAAGCCCCCAGACCCAAATTGAGAGGGGCTGCTTGTGGGCCCCCTGGGGGGCTTTCAGGCCAGCTAGGTCTTTGGCTGCTGGCCCCTTTCGTTTGGGAGCTATTGCTGGACGTTTGGCATGTTGGCCGGAGAGTGCTTCTCGGGCCGCCAACTGCAACCTTGCAGGTACCTCCAAGGTTCCCCGCCCAGCGAAAGCCCCCAGACCCAAATTGAGAGGGGCTGCTTGTGGGCCCCCTGGGGGGCTTTCAGGCCAGCTAGGTCTTTGGCTGCTGGCCCCTTTCGTTTGGGAGCTATTGCTGGACGTTTGGCATGTTGGCCGGAGAGTGCTTCTCGGGCCGCCAACTGCAACCTTGCAGGTACCTCCAAGGTTACTCGCACAGCGAAAGCCCCCAGACCCAAATTGAGAGGGGCTGCTTGTGGGCCCCCTGGGGGGCTTTCAGGCCAGCTAGGTCTTTGGCTGCTGGCCCCTTTCGTTTGGGAGCTATTGCTGGACGTTTGGCATGTTGGCCGGAGAGTGCTTCTCGGGCCGCGTACTGCAACCTTGCAGGTACCTCCAAGGTTCCCTGCCCAGCGAAAGCCCCCAGACCCAAATTGAGAGGGGCTGCTTGTGGGCCCCCTGGGGGGCTTTCAGGCCAGCTAGGTCTTTGGCTGCTGGCCCCTTTCGTTTGGGAGCTATTGCTGGACGTTTGGCATGTTGGCCGGAGAGTGCTTCTCGGGCCGCCAACTGCAACCTTGCAGGTACCTCCAAGGTTCCCCGCCCAGCGAAAGCCCCCAGACCCAAATTGAGAGGGGCTGCTTGTGGGCCCCCTGGGGGGCTTTCAGGCCAGCTAGGTCTTTGGCTGCTGGCCCCTTTCGTTTGGGAGCTATTGCTGGACGTTTGGCATGTTGGCCGGAGAGTGCTTCTCGGGCCGCCAACTGCAACCTTGCAGGTACCTCCAAGGTTCCCCGCCCAGAGAAAGCCCCCAGACCCAAATTGAGAGGGGCTGCTTGTGGGCCCCCTGGGGGGCTTTCAGGCCAGCTAGGTCTTTGGCTGCTGGCCCCTTTCGTTTGGGAGCTATTGCTGGACGTTTGGCATGTTGGCCGGAGAGTGCTTCTCGGGCCGCCAACTGCAACCTTGCAGCTACCTCCAAGGTTCCCCGCCCAGCCAAAGCCCCCAGACCCAAATTGAGAGGGGCTGCTTGTGGGCCCCCTGGGGGGCTTTCAGGCCAGCTAGGTCTTTGGCTGCTGGCCCCTTTCGTTTGGGAGCTATTGCTGGACGTTTGGCATGTTGGCCAGAGAGTGCTTCTCGGGCCGCCAACTGCAACCCCACTGGTACCTCCAAGGTTCCCCACCCAGCGAAAGCCCCCAGACCCAAATTGAGAGGGGCTGCTTGTGGGCCCCCTGGGGGGCTTTCAGGCCAGCTAGGTCTTTGGCTGCTGGCCCCTTTCGTTTGGGAGCTATTGCTGGACGTTTGGCATGTTGGCCGGAGAGTGCTTCTCGGGCCGCCAACTGCAACCCCACAGGTACCTCCAAGGTTCCCCGCCCAGAGAAAGCCCCCAGACCCAAATTGAGAGGGGCTGCTTGTGGGCCCCCTGGGGGGCTTTCAGGCCAGCTAGGTCTTTGGCTGCTGGCCCCTTTCGTTTGGGAGCTATTGCTGGACGTTTGGCATGTTGGCCGGAGAGTGCTTCTCAGGCCGCCAACTGCAACCTTGCAGCTACCTCCAAGGTTCCCCGCCCAGCCAAAGCCCCCAGACCCAAATTGAGAGGGGCTGCTTGTGGGCCCCCTGGGGGGCTTTCAGGCCAGCTAGGTCTTTGGCTGCTGGCCCCTTTCGTTTGGGAGCTATTGCTGGACGTTTGGCATGTTGGCCGGAGAGTGCTTCTCGGGCCGCCAACTGCAACCTTGCAGGTACCTCCAAGTTTCCCCGCCCAGCGAAAGCCCCCAGACCCAAATTGAGAGGGGCTGCTTGTGGGCCCCCTGGGGGGCTTTCAGGCCAGCTAAGTCTTTGGCTGCTGGCCCCTTTCGTTTGGGAGCTATTGCTGGACGTTTGGCATGTTGGCCGGAGAGTGCTTTTCCGGCTGCGAACTGCAACCTTGCAGGTACCTCCAAGGTTCCCCGCCCAGCGAAAGCCCCCAGACCCAAATTGAGAGGGGCTGCTTGTGGGCCCCCTGGGGGGCTTTCAGGCCAGCTAGGTCTTTGGCTGCTGGCCCCTTTCGTTTGGGAGCTATTGCTGGACGTTTGGCATGTTGGCCGGAGAGTGCTTCTCGGGCCGCGAACTGCAACCTTGCAGGTACCTCCAAGGTTCCCCGCCCAGCGAAAGCCCCCAGACCCAAATTGAGAGGGGCTGCTTGTGGGCCCCCTGGGGGGCTTTCAGGCCAGCTAGGTCTTTGGCTGCTGGCCCCTTTCGTTTGGGAGCTATTGCTGGACGTTTGGCATGTTGGCCGGAGAGTGCTTCTCGGGCCGCCAACTGCAACCTTGCAGGTTCCTCCAAGGTTTCCTGCCCAGCAAAAGCCCCCAGACCCAAATTGAGAGGGGCTGCTTGTGGGCCCCCTGGGGGGCTTTCAGGCCAGCTAGGTCTTTGGCTGCTGGCCCCTTTCGTTTGGGAGCTATTGCTGGACGTTTGGCATGTTGGCCGGAGAGTGCTTCTCGGGCCGCCAACTGCAACCTTGCAGGTACCTCCAAGGTTCCCCGCCCAGAGAAAGCCCCCAGACCCAAATTGAGAGGGGCTGCTTGTGGGCCCCCTGGGGGGCTTTCAGGCCAGCTAGGTCTTTGGCTGCTGGCCCCTTTCGTTTGGGAGCTATTGCTGGACGTTTGGCATGTTGGCCGGAGAGTGCTTCTCGGGCCGCCAACTGCAACCTTGCAGGTACCTCCAAGGTTCCCCGCCCAGCGAAAGCCCCCAGACCCAAATTGAGAGGGGCTGCTTGTGGGCCCCCTGGGGGGCTTTCAGGCCAGCTAGGTCTTTGGCTGCTGGCCCCTTTCGTTTGGGAGCTATTGCTGGACGTTTGGCATGTTGGCCGGAGAGTGCTTCTCGGGCCGCCAACTGCAACCTTGCAGGTACCTCCAAGGTTCCCTGCCCAGCGAAAGCCCCCAGACCCAAATTGAGAGGGGCTGCTTGTGGGCCCCCTGGGGGGCTTTCAGGCCAGCTAGGTCTTTGGCTGCTGGCCCCTTTCGTTTGGGAGCTATTGCTGGACGTTTGGCATGTTGGCCGGAGAGTGCTTCTCGGGCCGCCAACTGCAACCTTGCAGGTACCTTCAAGCTGCCCCGCCCAGAGAAAGCCCCCAGACCCAAATTGAGAGGGGCTGCTTGTGGGCCCCCTGGGGGGCTTTCAGGCCAGCTAGGTCTTTGGCTGCTGGCCCCTTTCGTTTGGGAGCTATTGCTGGACGTTTGGCATGTTGGCCGTAGAGTGCTTCTCGGGCTGCGAACTGCAACACCACAGGTACCTCCAAGTTTCCCCGCCCAGCGAAAGCCCCCAGACCCAAATTGAGAGGGGCTGCTTGTGGGCCCCCTGGGGGGCTTTCAGGCCAGCTAGGTCTTTGGCTGCTGGCCCCTTTCGTTTGGGAGCTATTGCTGGACGTTTGGCATGTTGGCCGGAGAGTGCTTCTCGGGCCGCCAACTGCAACCTTGCAGGTACCTCCAAGGTTCCCCGCCCAGAGAAAGCCCCCAGACCCAAATTGAGAGGGGCTGCTTGTGGGCCCCCTGGGGGGCTTTCAGGCCAGCTAGGTCTTTGGCTGCTGGCCCCTTTCGTTTGGGAGCTATTGCTGGACGTTTGGCATGTTGGCCGTAGAGTGCTTCTCGGGCTGCGAACTGCAACCTTGCAGGTACCTCCAAGGTTCCCCGCCCAGCGAAAGCCCCCAGACCCAAATTGAGAGGGGCTGCTTGTGGGCCCCCTGGGGGGCTTTCAGGCCAGCTAGGTCTTTGGCTGCTGGCCCCTTTCGTTTGGGAGCTATTGCTGGACGTTTGGCATGTTGGCCGGAGAGTGCTTCTCGGGGCGCCAACTGCAACCTTGCAGGTACCTCCAAGTTTCCCCGCCCAGCGAAAGCCCCCAGACCCAAATTGAGAGGGGCTGCTTGTGGGCCCCCTGGGGGGCTTTCAGGCCAGCTAGGTCTTTGGCTGCTGGCCCCTTTCGTTTGGGAGCTATTGCTGGACGTTTGGCATGTTGGCCAGAGAGTGCTTCTCGGGCCGCCAACTGCAACCTTGCAGGTACCTCCAAGGTTCCCTGCCCAGCGAAAGCCCCCAGACCCGAATTGAGAGGGGCTGCTTGTGGGCCCCCTGGGGGGCTTTCAGGCCAGCTAGGTCTTTGGCTGCTGGCCCCTTTCGTTTGGGAGCTATTGCTGGACGTTTGGCATGTTGGCCGGAGAGTGCTTTTTGGGCTGCGAACTGCAACCTTGCAGGTACCTCCAAGGTTCCTCGCCCAGGGAAAGCCCCCAGACCCAAATTGAGAGGGGCTGCTTGTGGGCCCCCTGGGGGGCTTTCAGGCCAGCTAGGTCTTTGGCTGCTGGCCCCTTTCGTTTGGGAGCTATTGCTGGACGTTTGGCATGTTGGCCGGAGAGTGCTTCTCGGGCCGCCAACTGCAACCTTGCAGGTACCTCCAAGGTTCCCCGCCCAGCGAAAGCCCCCAGACCCAAATTGAGAGGGGCTGCTTGTGGGCCCCCTGGGGGGCTTTCAGGCCAGCTAGGTCTTTGGCTGCTGGCCCCTTTCATTTGGGAGCTATTGCTGGACGTTTGGCATGTTGGCCGGAGAGTGCTTTTCGGGCTGCAAACTGCAACCTTGCAGGTACCTCCAAGGTTCCCTGCCCAGCGAAAGCCCCCAGACCCAAATTGAGAGGGGCTGCTTGTGGGCCCCCTGGGGGGCTTTCAGGCCAGCTAGGTCTT
Source organism: Gallinula chloropus (assembly GCF_964237585.1). Lineage (NCBI taxonomy): Eukaryota > Metazoa > Chordata > Aves > Gruiformes > Rallidae > Gallinula > Gallinula chloropus. The sequence continues at coordinate 61,765 of NW_028168533.1, read as the reverse complement.
TGGCTGCTGGCCCCTTTCGTTTGGGAGCTATTGCTGGACGTTTGGCATGTTGGCCGGAGAGTGCTTCTCGGGCCGCCAACTGCAACCTTGCAGGTACCTCCAAGGTTCCCCGCCCAGCGAAAGCCCCCAGACCCAAATTGAGAGGGGCTGCTTGTGGGCCCCCTGGGGGGCTTTCAGGCCAGCTAGGTCTTTGGCTGCTGGCCCCTTTCGTTTGGGAGCTATTGCTGGACGTTTGGCATGTTGTCCGGAGAGTGCTTCTCGGGCCGCCAACTGCAACCTTGCAGGTACCTCCAAGGTTCCCCGCCCAGCGAAAGCCCCCAGACCCAAATTGAGAGGGGCTGCTTGTGGGGCCCCTGGGGGGCTTTCAGGCCAGCTAGGTCTTTGGCTGCTGGCCCCTTTCGTTTGGGAGCTATTGCTGGACGTTTGGCATGTTGGCCGGAGAGTGCTTCTCGGGCCGCCAACTGCAACCTTGCAGGTACCTCCAAGGTTCCCCGCCCAGCGAAAGCCCCCAGACCCAAATTGAGAGGGGCTGCTTGTGGGCCCCCTGGGGGGCTTTCAGGCCAGCTAGGTCTTTGGCTGCTGGCCCCTTTCGTTTGGGAGCTATTGCTGGACGTTTGGCATGTTGGCCGGAGAGTGCTTCTCGGGCCGCCAACTGCAACCTTGCAGGTACCTCCAAGGTTCCCCGCCCAGCGAAAGCCCCCAGACCCAAATTGAGAGGGGCTGCTTGTGGGCCCCCTGGGGGGCTTTCAGGCCAGCTAGGTCTTTGGCTGCTGGCCCCTTTCGTTTGGGAGCTATTGCTGGACGTTTGGCATGTTGGCCGGAGAGTGCTTCTCGGGCTGCGAACTGCAACCTTGCAGGTACCTCCAAGGTTCCCTGCCCAGCGAAAGCCCCCAGACCCAAATTGAGAGGGGCTGCTTGTGGGCCCCCTGGGGGGCTTTCAGGCCAGCTAGGTCTTTGGCTGCTGGCCCCTTTCGTTTGGGAGCTATTGCTGGACGTTTGGCATGTTGGCCGGAGAGTGCTTCTCGGGCCGCCAACTGAAACCCCACAGGTACCTCCAAGGTGCCCCGCCCAGCAAAAGCCCCCAGACCCAAATTGAGAGGGGCTGCTTGTGGGCCCCCTGGGGGGCTTTCAGGCCAGCTAGGTCTTTGGCTGCTGGCCCCTTTCGTTTGGGAGCTATTGCTGGACGTTTGGCATGTTGGCCGGAGAGTGCTTCTCGGGCCGCCAACTGCAACCTTGCAGGTACCTCCAAGGTTCCCCGCCCAGCGAAAGCCCCCAGACCCAAATTGAGAGGGGCTGCTTGTGGGCCCCCTGGGGGGCTTTCAGGCCAGCTAGGTCTTTGGCTGCTGGCCCCTTTCGTTTGGGAGCTATTGCTGGACGTTTGGCATGTTGGCCGGAGAGTGCTTCTCGGGCCGCCAACTGCAACCTTGCAGGTACCTCCAAGGTTCCCCGCCCAGCGAAAGCCCCCAGACCCAAATTGAGAGGGGCTGCTTGTGGGCCCCCTGGGGGGCTTTCAGGCCAGCTAGGTCTTTGGCTGCTGGCCCCTTTCGTTTGGGAGCTATTGCTGGACGTTTGGCATGTTGGCCGGAGAGTGCTTTTCGGGCTGCGAACTGCAACCTTGCAGGTACCTCCAAGGTTCCTCGCCCAGCGAAAGCCCCCAGACCCAAATTGAGAGGGGCTGCTTGTGGGCCCCCTGGGGGGCTTTCAGGCCAGCTAGGTCTTTGGCTGCTGGCCCCTTTCGTTTGGGAGCTATTGCTGGACGTTTGGCATGTTGGCCGGAGAGTGCTTCTCGGGCCGCCAACTGCAACCTTGCAGGTACCTCCAAGGTTCCCCGCCCAGAGAAAGCCCCCAGACCCAAATTGAGAGGGGCTGCTTGTGGGCCCCCTGGGGGGCTTTCAGGCCAGCTAGGTCTTTGGCTGCTGGCCCCTTTCGTTTGGGAGCTATTGCTGGACGTTTGGCATGTTGGCCGGAGAGTGCTTCTCGGGCCGCCAACTGCAACCTTGCAGGTACCTTCAAGGTTCCCCGCCCAGCGAAAGCCCCCAGACCCAAATTGAGAGGGGCTGCTTGTGGGCCCCCTGGGGGGCTTTCAGGCCACCTAGGTCTTTGGCTGCTGGCCCCTTTCGTTTGGGAGCTATTGCTGGACGTTTGGCATGTTGGCCGGAGAGTGCTTCTCGGGCCGCCAACTGCAACCTTGCAGGTACCTCCAAGGTTCCCCGCCCAGCGAAAGCCCCCAGACCCAAATTGAGAGGGGCTGCTTGTGGGGCCCCTGGGGGGCTTTCAGGCCAGCTAGGTCTTTGGCTGCTGGCCCCTTTCGTTTGGGAGCTATTGCTGGACGTTTGGCATGTTGGCCGGAGAGTGCTTCTCGGGCCGCCAACTGCAACCTTGCAGGTACCTCCAAGGTTCCCCGCCCAGCGAAAGCCCCCAGACCCAAATTGAGAGGGGCTGCTTGTGGGCCCCCTGGGGGGCTTTCAGGCCAGCTAGGTCTTTGGCTGCTGGCCCCTTTCGTTTGGGAGCTATTGCTGGACGTTTGGCATGTTGGCCGGAGAGTGCTTCTCGGGCCGCCAACTGCAACCTTGCAGGTACCTCCAAGGTTCCCCGCCCAGCGAAAGCCCCCAGACCCAAATTGAGAGGGGCTGCTTGTGGGCCCCCTGGGGGGCTTTCAGGCCAGCTAGGTCTTTGGCTGCTGGCCCCTTTCGTTTGGGAGCTATTGCTGGACGTTTGGCATGTTGGCCGGAGAGTGCTTCTCGGGCTGCGAACTGCAACCTTGCAGGTACCTCCAAGGTTCCCTGCCCAGCGAAAGCCCCCAGACCCAAATTGAGAGGGGCTGCTTGTGGGCCCCCTGGGGGGCTTTCAGGCCAGCTAGGTCTTTGGCTGCTGGCCCCTTTCGTTTGGGAGCTATTGCTGGACGTTTGGCATGTTGGCCGGAGAGTGCTTCTCGGGCCGCCAACTGAAACCCCACAGGTACCTCCAAGGTGCCCCGCCCAGCAAAAGCCCCCAGACCCAAATTGAGAGGGGCTGCTTGTGGGCCCCCTGGGGGGCTTTCAGGCCAGCTAGGTCTTTGGCTGCTGGCCCCTTTCGTTTGGGAGCTATTGCTGGACGTTTGGCATGTTGGCCGGAGAGTGCTTCTCGGGCCGCCAACTGCAACCTTGCAGGTACCTCCAAGGTTCCCCGCCCAGCGAAAGCCCCCAGACCCAAATTGAGAGGGGCTGCTTGTGGGCCCCCTGGGGGGCTTTCAGGCCAGCTAGGTCTTTGGCTGCTGGCCCCTTTCGTTTGGGAGCTATTGCTGGACGTTTGGCATGTTGGCCGGAGAGTGCTTCTCGGGCCGCCAACTGCAACCTTGCAGGTACCTCCAAGGTTCCCCGCCCAGCGAAAGCCCCCAGACCCAAATTGAGAGGGGCTGCTTGTGGGCCCCCTGGGGGGCTTTCAGGCCAGCTAGGTCTTTGGCTGCTGGCCCCTTTCGTTTGGGAGCTATTGCTGGACGTTTGGCATGTTGGCCGGAGAGTGCTTTTCGGGCTGCGAACTGCAACCTTGCAGGTACCTCCAAGGTTCCTCGCCCAGCGAAAGCCCCCAGACCCAAATTGAGAGGGGCTGCTTGTGGGCCCCCTGGGGGGCTTTCAGGCCAGCTAGGTCTTTGGCTGCTGGCCCCTTTCGTTTGGGAGCTATTGCTGGACGTTTGGCATGTTGGCCGGAGAGTGCTTCTCGGGCCGCCAACTGCAACCTTGCAGGTACCTCCAAGGTTCCCCGCCCAGAGAAAGCCCCCAGACCCAAATTGAGAGGGGCTGCTTGTGGGCCCCCTGGGGGGCTTTCAGGCCAGCTAGGTCTTTGGCTGCTGGCCCCTTTCGTTTGGGAGCTATTGCTGGACGTTTGGCATGTTGGCCGGAGAGTGCTTCTCGGGCCGCCAACTGCAACCTTGCAGGTACCTTCAAGGTTCCCCGCCCAGCGAAAGCCCCCAGACCCAAATTGAGAGGGGCTGCTTGTGGGCCCCCTGGGGGGCTTTCAGGCCAGCTAGGTCTTTGGCTGCTGGCCCCTTTCGTTTGGGAGCTATTGCTGGACGTTTGGCATGTTGGCCGGAGAGTGCTTCTCGGGCTGCGAACTGCAACCTTGCAGGTACCTCCAAGGTTCCCCGCCCAGCGAAAGCCCCCAGACCCAAATTGAGAGGGGCTGCTTGTGGGCCCCCTGGGGGGCTTTCAGGCCAGCTAGGTCTTTGGCTGCTGGCCCCTTTCGTTTGGGAGCTATTGCTGGACGTTTGGCATGTTGGCCGGAGAGTGCTTCTCGGGGCGCCAACTGCAACCTTGCAGGTACCTCCAAGGTTCCCCGCCCAGAGAAAGCCCCCAGACCCAAATTGAGAGGGGCTGCTTGTGGGCCCCCTGGGGGGCTTTCAGGCCAGCTAGGTCTTTGGCTGCTGGCCCCTTTCGTTTGGGAGCTATTGCTGGACGTTTGGCATGTTGGCCGGAGAGTGCTTCTCGGGCTGTGAACTGCAACCTTGCAGGTACCTCCAAGGTTCCCCGCCCAGCGAAAGCCCCCAGACCCAAATTGAGAGGGGCTGCTTGTGGGCCCCCTGGGGGGCTTTCAGGCCAGCTAGGTCTTTGGCTGCTGGCCCCTTTCGTTTGGGAGCTATTGCTGGACGTTTGGCATGTTGGCCGGAGAGTACTTCTCGGGGCGCCAACTGCAACCCCACTGGTACCTCCAAGGTTCCCCACCCAGCGAAAGCCCCCAGACCCAAATTGAGAGGGGCTGCTTGTGGGCCCCCTGGGGGGCTTTCAGGCCAGCTAGGTCTTTGGCTGCTGGCCCCTTTCGTTTGGGAGCTATTGCTGGACGTTTGGCATGTTGGCCGGAGAGTGCTTCTCGGGCCGCCAACTGCAACCTTGCAGGTACCTCCAAGGTTCCCCGCCCAGCGAAAGCCCCCAGACCCAAATTGAGAGGGGCTGCTTGTGGGCCCCCTGGGGGGCTTTCAGGCCAGCTAGGTCTTTGGCTGCTGGCCCCTTTCGTTTGGGAGCTATTGCTGGACGTTTGGCATGTTGGCCGGAGAGTGCTTTTCCGGCTGCGAACTGCAACCTTGCAGGTACCTCCAAGGTTCCTCGCCCAGCGAAAGCCCCCAGACCCAAATTGAGAGGGGCTGCTTGTGGGCCCCCTGGGGGGCTTTCAGGCCAGCTAGGTCTTTGGCTGCTGGCCCCTTTCGTTTGGGAGCTATTGCTGGACGTTTGGCATGTTGGCCGGAGAGTGCTTCTCGGGCTGCGAACTGCAACCTTGCAGGTACCTCCAAGTTTCCCCGCCCAGAGAAAGCCCCCAGACCCAAATTGAGAGGGGCTGCTTGTGGGCCCCCTGGGGGGCTTTCAGGCCAGCTAGGTCTTTGGCTGCTGGCCCCTTTCGTTTGGGAGCTATTGCTGGACGTTTGGCATGTTGGCCGGAGAGTGCTTCTCGGGCCGCCAACTGCAACCTTGCAGGTACCTCCAAGGTTCCCCGCCCAGCGAAAGCCCCCAGACCCTAATTGAGAGGGGCTGCTTGTGGGCCCCCTGGGGGGCTTTCAGGCCAGCTAGGTCTTTGGCTGCTGGCCCCTTTCGTTTGGGAGCTATTGCTGGACGTTTGGCATGTTGGCCGGAGAGTGCTTCTCGGGCTGCGAACTGCAACCTTGCAGGTACCTCCAGGGTTCCCCGCCCAGCGAAAGCCCCCAGACCCAAATTGAGAGGGGCTGCTTGTGGGCCCCCTGGGGGGCTTTCAGGCCAGCTAGGTCTTTGGCTGCTGGCCCCTTTCGTTTGGGAGCTATTGCTGGACGTTTGGCATGTTGGCCGGAGAGTGCTTCTCGGGCCGCCAACTGAAACCCCACAGGTACCTCCAAGGTTCCCCGCCCAGCGAAAGCCCCCAGACCCAAATTGAGAGGGGCTGCTTGTGGGCCCCCTGGGGGGCTTTCAGGCCAGCTAGGTCTTTGGCTGCTGGCCCCTTTCGTTTGGGAGCTATTGCTGGACGTTTGGCATGTTGGCCGGAGAGTACTTCTCGGGGCGCCAACTGCAACCCCACAGGTACCTAGAAGGTTCCCCACCCAGCGAAAGCCCCCAGACCCAAATTGAGAGGGGCTGCTTGTGGGCCCCCTGGGGGGCTTTCAGGCCAGCTAGGTCTTTGGCTGCTGGCCCCTTTCGTTTGGGAGCTATTGCTGGACGTTTGGCATGTTGGCCGGAGAGTGCTTCTCGGGCCGCCAACTGCAACCTTGCAGCTACCTCCAAGGTTCCCCGCCCAGCGAAAGCCCCCAGACCCAAATTGAGAGGGGCTGCTTGTGGGCCCCCTGGGGGGCTTTCAGGCCAGCTAGGTCTTTGGCTGCTGGCCCCTTTCGTTTGGGAGCTATTGCTGGACGTTTGGCATGTTGGCCGGAGAGTGCTTCTCGGGCCGCCAACTGCAACCTTGCAGGTACCTCCAAGGTTCCCCGCCCAGCGAAAGCCCCCAGACCCAAATTGAGAGGGGCTGCTTGTGGGCCCCCTGGGGGGCTTTCAGGCCAGCTAGGTCTTTGGCTGCTGGCCCCTTTCGTTTGGGAGCTATTGCTGGACGTTTGGCATGTTGGCCGGAGAGTGCTTCTCGGGCCGCCAACTGCAACCTTGCAGGTACCTCCAAGGTTTCCCCGCCCAGCGAAAGCCCCCAGACCCAAATTGAGAGGGGCTGCTTGTGGGGCCCCTGGGGGGCTTTCAGGCCAGCTAGGTCTTTGGCTGCTGGCCCCTTTCGTTTGGGAGCTATTGCTGGACGTTTGGCATGTTGGCCGGAGAGTGCTTCTCGGGCCGCCAACTGCAACCTTGCAGGTACCTCCAAGTTTCCCCGCCCAGCGAAAGCCCCCAGACCCAAATTGAGAGGGGCTGCTTGTGGGCCCCCTGGGGGGCTTTCAGGCCAGCTAGGTCTTTGGCTGCTGGCCCCTTTCGTTTGGGAGCTATTGCTGGACGTTTGGCATGTTGGCCGGAGAGTGCTTCTCGGGCCGCCAACTGAAACCCCACAGGTACCTCCAAGGTTCCCCGCCCAGCAAAAGCCCCCAGACCCAAATTGAGAGGGGCTGCTTGTGGGCCCCCTGGGGGGCTTTCAGGCCAGCTAGGTCTTTGGCTGCTGGCCCCTTTCGTTTGGGAGCTATTGCTGGACGTTTGGCATGTAGGCCGGAGAGTGCTTCTCGGGCCGCCAACTGCAACCTTGCAGGTACCTCCAAGGTTCCCCGCCCAGCGAAAGCCCCCAGACCCAAATTGAGAGGGGCTGCTTGTGGGCCCCCTGGGGGGCTTTCAGGCCAGCTAGGTCTTTGGCTGCTGGCCCCTTTCGTTTGGGAGCTATTGCTGGACGTTTGGCATGTTGGCCGGAGAGTGCTTCTCGGGCCGCCAACTGCAACCTTGCAGGTACCTCCAAGGTTCCCCGCCCAGCGAAAGCCCCCAGACCCTAATTGAGAGGGGCTGCTTGTGGGCCCCCTGGGGGGCTTTCAGGCCAGCTAGGTCTTTGGCTGCTGGCCCCTTTCGTTTGGGAGCTATTGCTGGACGTTTGGCATGTTGGCCGGAGAGTGCTTCTCGGGCTGCGAACTGCAACCTTGCAGGTACCTCCAGGGTTCCCCGCCCAGCGAAAGCCCCCAGACCCAAATTGAGAGGGGCTGCTTGTGGGCCCCCTGGGGGGCTTTCAGGCCAGCTAGGTCTTTGGCTGCTGGCCCCTTTCGTTTGGGAGCTATTGCTGGACGTTTGGCATGTTGGCCGGAGAGTGCTTCTCGGGCCGCCAACTGAAACCCCACAGGTACCTCCAAGGTTCCCCGCCCAGCGAAAGCCCCCAGACCCAAATTGAGAGGGGCTGCTTGTGGGCCCCCTGGGGGGCTTTCAGGCCAGCTAGGTCTTTGGCTGCTGGCCCCTTTCGTTTGGGAGCTATTGCTGGACGTTTGGCATGTTGGCCGGAGAGTACTTCTCGGGGCGCCAACTGCAACCCCACTGGTACCTAGAAGGTTCCCCACCCAGCGAAAGCCCCCAGACCCAAATTGAGAGGGGCTGCTTGTGGGCCCCCTGGGGGGCTTTCAGGCCAGCTAGGTCTTTGGCTGCTGGCCCCTTTCGTTTGGGAGCTATTGCTGGACGTTTGGCATGTTGGCCGGAGAGTGCTTCTCGGGCCGCCAACTGCAACCTTGCAGGTACCTCCAAGGTTCCCCGCCCAGCGAAAGCCCCCAGACCCAAATTGAGAGGGGCTGCTTGTGGGCCCCCTGGGGGGCTTTCAGGCCAGCTAGGTCTTTGGCTGCTGGCCCCTTTCGTTTGGGAGCTATTGCTGGACGTTTGGCATGTTGGCCGGAGAGTGCTTCTCGGGCCGCCAACTGCAACCTTGCAGGTACCTCCAAGGTTCCCCGCCCAGCGAAAGCCCCCAGACCCTAATTGAGAGGGGCTGCTTGTGGGCCCCCTGGGGGGCTTTCAGGCCAGCTAGGTCTTTGGCTGCTGGCCCCTTTCGTTTGGGAGCTATTGCTGGACGTTTGGCATGTTGGCCGGAGAGTGCTTCTCGGGCCGCCAACTGCAACCTTGCAGGTACCTCCAAGGTTCCCCGCCCAGCCAAAGCCCCCAGACCCAAATTGAGAGGGGCTGCTTGTGGGGCCCCTGGGGGGCTTTCAGGCCAGCTAGGTCTTTGGCTGCTGGCCCCTTTCGTTTGGGAGCTATTGCTGGACGTTTGGCATGTTGGCCGGAGAGTGCTTCTCGGGCCGCCAACTGCAACCTTGCAGGTACCTCCAAGTTTCCCCGCCCAGCGAAAGCCCCCAGACCCAAATTGAGAGGGGCTGCTTGTGGGCCCCCTGGGGGGCTTTCAGGCCAGCTAGGTCTTTGGCTGCTGGCCCCTTTCGTTTGGGAGCTATTGCTGGACGTTTGGCATGTTGGCCGGAGAGTGCTTCTCGGGCCGCCAACTGAAACCCCACAGGTACCTCCAAGGTTCCCCGCCCAGCAAAAGCCCCCAGACCCAAATTGAGAGGGGCTGCTTGTGGGCCCCCTGGGGGGCTTTCAGGCCAGCTAGGTCTTTGGCTGCTGGCCCCTTTCGTTTGGGAGCTATTGCTGGACGTTTGGCATGTAGGCCGGAGAGTGCTTCTCGGGCCGCCAACTGCAACCTTGCAGGTACCTCCAAGGTTCCCCGCCCAGCGAAAGCCCCCAGACCCAAATTGAGAGGGGCTGCTTGTGGGCCCCCTGGGGGGCTTTCAGGCCAGCTAGGTCTTTGGCTGCTGGCCCCTTTCGTTTGGGAGCTATTGCTGGACGTTTGGCATGTTGGCCGGAGAGTGCTTTTCGGGCTGCGAACTGCAACCTTGCAGGTACCTCCAAGGTTCCCCGCCCAGCGAAAGCCCCCAGACCCAAATTGAGAGGGGCTGCTTGTGGGGCCCCTGGGGGGCTTTCAGGCCAGCTAGGTCTTTGGCTGCTGGCCCCTTTCGTTTGGGAGCTATTGCTGGACGTTTGGCATGTTGGCCGGAGAGTGCTTCTCGGGCCGCCAACTGCAACCTTGCAGGTACCTCCAAGTTTCCCCGCCCAGCGAAAGCCCCCAGACCCAAATTGAGAGGGGCTGCTTGTGGGCCCCCTGGGGGGCTTTCAGGCCAGCTAGGTCTTTGGCTGCTGGCCCCTTTCGTTTGGGAGCTATTGCTGGACGTTTGGCATGTTGGCCGGAGAGTGCTTCTCGGGCCGCCAACTGAAACCCCACAGGTACCTCCAAGGTTCCCCGCCCAGCAAAAGCCCCCAGACCCAAATTGAGAGGGGCTGCTTGTGGGCCCCCTGGGGGGCTTTCAGGCCAGTTAGGTCTTTGGCTGCTGGCCCCTTTCGTTTGGGAGCTATTGCTGGACGTTTGGCATGTAGGCCGGAGAGTGCTTCTCGGGCCGCCAACTGCAACCTTGCAGGTACCTCCAAGGTTCCCCGCCCAGCGAAAGCCCCCAGACCCAAATTGAGAGGGGCTGCTTGTGGGCCCCCTGGGGGGCTTTCAGGCCAGCTAGGTCTTTGGCTGCTGGCCCCTTTCGTTTGGGAGCTATTGCTGGACGTTTGGCATGTTGGCCGGAGAGTGCTTCTCGGGCCGCCAACTGCAACCTTGCAGGTACCTCCAAGGTTCCCCGCCCAGCGAAAGCCCCCAGACCCTAATTGAGAGGGGCTGCTTGTGGGCCCCCTGGGGGGCTTTCAGGCCAGCTAGGTCTTTGGCTGCTGGCCCCTTTCGTTTGGGAGCTATTGCTGGACGTTTGGCATGTTGGCCGGAGAGTGCTTCTCGGGCCGCCAACTGAAACCCCACAGGTACCTCCAAGGTTCCCCGCCCAGCGAAAGCCCCCAGACCCAAATTGAGAGGGGCTGCTTGTGGGCCCCCTGGGGGGCTTTCAGGCCAGCTAGGTCTTTGGCTGCTGGCCCCTTTCGTTTGGGAGCTATTGCTGGACGTTTGGCATGTTGGCCGGAGAGTACTTCTCGGGGCGCCAACTGCAACCCCACTGGTACCTAGAAGGTTCCCCACCCAGCGAAAGCCCCCAGACCCAAATTGAGAGGGGCTGCTTGTGGGCCCCCTGGGGGGCTTTCAGGCCAGCTAGGTCTTTGGCTGCTGGCCCCTTTCGTTTGGGAGCTATTGCTGGACGTTTGGCATGTTGGCCGGAGAGTGCTTCTCGGGCCGCCAACTGCAACCTTGCAGGTACCTCCAAGGTTCCCCGCCCAGCGAAAGCCCCCAGACCCAAATTGAGAGGGGCTGCTTGTGGGCCCCCTGGGGGGCTTTCAGGCCAGCTAGGTCTTTGGCTGCTGGCCCCTTTCGTTTGGGAGCTATTGCTGGACGTTTGGCATGTTGGCCGGAGAGTGCTTCTCGGGCCGCCAACTGCAACCTTGCAGGTACCTCCAAGGTTCCCCGCCCAGCGAAAGCCCCCAGACCCAAATTGAGAGGGGCTGCTTGTGGGCCCCCTGGGGGGCTTTCAGGCCAGCTAGGTCTTTGGCTGCTGGCCCCTTTCGTTTGGGAGCTATTGCTGGACGTTTGGCATGTTGGCCGGAGAGTGCTTCTCGGGCCGCCAACTGCAACCTTGCAGGTACCTCCAAGGTTCCCCGCCCAGCCAAAGCCCCCAGACCCAAATTGAGAGGGGCTGCTTGTGGGGCCCCTGGGGGGCTTTCAGGCCAGCTAGGTCTTTGGCTGCTGGCCCCTTTCGTTTGGGAGCTATTGCTGGACGTTTGGCATGTTGGCCGGAGAGTGCTTCTCGGGCCGCCAACTGCAACCTTGCAGGTACCTCCAAGTTTCCCCGCCCAGCGAAAGCCCCCAGACCCAAATTGAGAGGGGCTGCTTGTGGGCCCCCTGGGGGGCTTTCAGGCCAGCTAGGTCTTTGGCTGCTGGCCCCTTTCGTTTGGGAGCTATTGCTGGACGTTTGGCATGTTGGCCGGAGAGTGCTTCTCGGGCCGCCAACTGAAACCCCACAGGTACCTCCAAGGTTCCCCGCCCAGCGAAAGCCCCCAGACCCAAATTGAGAGGGGCTGCTTGTGGGCCCCCTGGGGGGCTTTCAGGCCAGCTAGGTCTTTGGCTGCTGGCCCCTTTCGTTTGGGAGCTATTGCTGGACGTTTGGCATGTTGGCCGGAGAGTACTTCTCGGGGCGCCAACTGCAACCCCACTGGTACCTAGAAGGTTCCCCACCCAGCGAAAGCCCCCAGACCCAAATTGAGAGGGGCTGCTTGTGGGCCCCCTGGGGGGCTTTCAGGCCAGCTAGGTCTTTGGCTGCTGGCCCCTTTCGTTTGGGAGCTATTGCTGGACGTTTGGCATGTTGGCCGGAGAGTGCTTCTCGGGCCGCCAACTGCAACCTTGCAGGTACCTCCAAGGTTCCCCGCCCAGCGAAAGCCCCCAGACCCAAATTGAGAGGGGCTGCTTGTGGGGCCCCTGGGGGGCTTTCAGGCCAGCTAGGTCTTTGGCTGCTGGCCCCTTTCGTTTGGGAGCTATTGCTGGACGTTTGGCATGTTGGCCGGAGAGTGCTTCTCGGGCCGCCAACTGCAACCTTGCAGGTACCTCCAAGTTTCCCCGCCCAGCGAAAGCCCCCAGACCCAAATTGAGAGGGGCTGCTTGTGGGCCCCCTGGGGGGCTTTCAGGCCAGCTAGGTCTTTGGCTGCTGGCCCCTTTCGTTTGGGAGCTATTGCTGGACGTTTGGCATGTTGGCCGGAGAGTGCTTCTCGGGCCGCCAACTGAAACCCCACAGGTACCTCCAAGGTTCCCCGCCCAGCAAAAGCCCCCAGACCCAAATTGAGAGGGGCTGCTTGTGGGCCCCCTGGGGGGCTTTCAGGCCAGTTAGGTCTTTGGCTGCTGGCCCCTTTCGTTTGGGAGCTATTGCTGGACGTTTGGCATGTAGGCCGGAGAGTGCTTCTCGGGCCGCCAACTGCAACCTTGCAGGTACCTCCAAGGTTCCCCGCCCAGCGAAAGCCCCCAGACCCAAATTGAGAGGGGCTGCTTGTGGGCCCCCTGGGGGGCTTTCAGGCCAGCTAGGTCTTTGGCTGCTGGCCCCTTTCGTTTGGGAGCTATTGCTGGACGTTTGGCATGTTGGCCGGAGAGTGCTTCTCGGGCCGCCAACTGCAACCTTGCAGGTACCTCCAAGGTTCCCCGCCCAGCGAAAGCCCCCAGACCCTAATTGAGAGGGGCTGCTTGTGGGCCCCCTGGGGGGCTTTCAGGCCAGCTAGGTCTTTGGCTGCTGGCCCCTTTCGTTTGGGAGCTATTGCTGGACGTTTGGCATGTTGGCCGGAGAGTGCTTCTCGGGCCGCCAACTGAAACCCCACAGGTACCTCCAAGGTTCCCCGCCCAGCGAAAGCCCCCAGACCCAAATTGAGAGGGGCTGCTTGTGGGCCCCCTGGGGGGCTTTCAGGCCAGCTAGGTCTTTGGCTGCTGGCCCCTTTCGTTTGGGAGCTATTGCTGGACGTTTGGCATGTTGGCCGGAGAGTACTTCTCGGGGCGCCAACTGCAACCCCACTGGTACCTAGAAGGTTCCCCACCCAGCGAAAGCCCCCAGACCCAAATTGAGAGGGGCTGCTTGTGGGCCCCCTGGGGGGCTTTCAGGCCAGCTAGGTCTTTGGCTGCTGGCCCCTTTCGTTTGGGAGCTATTGCTGGACGTTTGGCATGTTGGCCGGAGAGTGCTTCTCGGGCCGCCAACTGCAACCTTGCAGGTACCTCCAAGGTTCCCCGCCCAGCGAAAGCCCCCAGACCCAAATTGAGAGGGGCTGCTTGTGGGCCCCCTGGGGGGCTTTCAGGCCAGCTAGGTCTTTGGCTGCTGGCCCCTTTCGTTTGGGAGCTATTGCTGGACGTTTGGCATGTTGGCCGGAGAGTGCTTCTCGGGCCGCCAACTGCAACCTTGCAGGTACCTCCAAGGTTCCCCGCCCAGCGAAAGCCCCCAGACCCTAATTGAGAGGGGCTGCTTGTGGGCCCCCTGGGGGGCTTTCAGGCCAGCTAGGTCTTTGGCTGCTGGCCCCTTTCGTTTGGGAGCTATTGCTGGACGTTTGGCATGTTGGCCGGAGAGTGCTTCTCGGGCCGCCAACTGCAACCTTGCAGGTACCTCCAAGGTTCCCCGCCCAGCCAAAGCCCCCAGACCCAAATTGAGAGGGGCTGCTTGTGGGGCCCCTGGGGGGCTTTCAGGCCAGCTAGGTCTTTGGCTGCTGGCCCCTTTCGTTTGGGAGCTATTGCTGGACGTTTGGCATGTTGGCCGGAGAGTGCTTCTCGGGCCGCCAACTGCAACCTTGCAGGTACCTCCAAGTTTCCCCGCCCAGCGAAAGCCCCCAGACCCAAATTGAGAGGGGCTGCTTGTGGGCCCCCTGGGGGGCTTTCAGGCCAGCTAGGTCTTTGGCTGCTGGCCCCTTTCGTTTGGGAGCTATTGCTGGACGTTTGGCATGTTGGCCGGAGAGTGCTTCTCGGGCCGCCAACTGAAACCCCACAGGTACCTCCAAGGTTCCCCGCCCAGCGAAAGCCCCCAGACCCAAATTGAGAGGGGCTGCTTGTGGGCCCCCTGGGGGGCTTTCAGGCCAGCTAGGTCTTTGGCTGCTGGCCCCTTTCGTTTGGGAGCTATTGCTGGACGTTTGGCATGTTGGCCGGAGAGTACTTCTCGGGGCGCCAACTGCAACCCCACTGGTACCTAGAAGGTTCCCCACCCAGCGAAAGCCCCCAGACCCAAATTGAGAGGGGCTGCTTGTGGGCCCCCTGGGGGGCTTTCAGGCCAGCTAGGTCTTTGGCTGCTGGCCCCTTTCGTTTGGGAGCTATTGCTGGACGTTTGGCATGTTGGCCGGAGAGTGCTTCTCGGGCCGCCAACTGCAACCTTGCAGGTACCTCCAAGGTTCCCCGCCCAGCGAAAGCCCCCAGACCCAAATTGAGAGGGGCTGCTTGTGGGCCCCCTGGGGGGCTTTCAGGCCAGCTAGGTCTTTGGCTGCTGGCCCCTTTCGTTTGGGAGCTATTGCTGGACGTTTGGCATGTTGGCCGGAGAGTGCTTCTCGGGCCGCCAACTGCAACCTTGCAGGTACCTCCAAGGTTCCCCGCCCAGCCAAAGCCCCCAGACCCAAATTGAGAGGGGCTGCTTGTGGGGCCCCTGGGGGGCTTTCAGGCCAGCTAGGTCTTTGGCTGCTGGCCCCTTTCGTTTGGGAGCTATTGCTGGACGTTTGGCATGTTGGCCGGAGAGTGCTTCTCGGGCCGCCAACTGCAACCTTGCAGGTACCTCCAAGTTTCCCCGCCCAGCGAAAGCCCCCAGACCCAAATTGAGAGGGGCTGCTTGTGGGCCCCCTGGGGGGCTTTCAGGCCAGCTAGGTCTTTGGCTGCTGGCCCCTTTCGTTTGGGAGCTATTGCTGGACGTTTGGCATGTTGGCCGGAGAGTGCTTCTCGGGCCGCCAACTGAAACCCCACAGGTACCTCCAAGGTTCCCCGCCCAGCAAAAGCCCCCAGACCCAAATTGAGAGGGGCTGCTTGTGGGCCCCCTGGGGGGCTTTCAGGCCAGCTAGGTCTTTGGCTGCTGGCCCCTTTCGTTTGGGAGCTATTGCTGGACGTTTGGCATGTTGGCCGGAGAGTGCTTCTCGGGCCGCCAACTGCAACCTTGCAGGTACCTCCAAGGTTCCCCGCCCAGCGAAAGCCCCCAGACCCAAATTGAGAGGGGCTGCTTGTGGGCCCCCTGGGGGGCTTTCAGGCCAGCTAGGTCTTTGGCTGCTGGCCCCTTTCGTTTGGGAGCTATTGCTGGACGTTTGGCATGTTGGCCGGAGAGTGCTTTTCGGGCTGCGAACTTCAACCTTGCAGGTACCTCCAAGGTTTCCTGCCCAGCAAAAGCCCCCAGACCCAAATTGAGAGGGGCTGCTTGTGGGCCCCCTGGGGGGCTTTCAGGCCAGCTAGGTCTTTGGCTGCTGGCCCCTTTCGTTTGGGAGCTATTGCTGGACGTTTGGCATGTTGGCCGGAGAGTGCTTCTCGGGCCGCCAACTGCAACCTCGCAGGTACCTCACAGGTTCCCGCCCAGCAAAAGCCCCCAGACCCAAATTGAGAGGGGCTGCTTGTGGGCCCCCTGGGGGGCTTTCAGGCCAGCTAGGTCTTTGGCTGCTGGCCCCTTTCGTTTGGGAGCTATTGCTGGACGTTTGGCATGTTGGCCGGAGAGTGCTTCTCGGGCCGCCAACTGCAACCTTGCAGGTACCTCACAGGTTCCCGCCCAGCAAAAGCCCCCAGACCCAAATTGAGAGGGGCTGCTTGTGGGCCCCCTGGGGGGCTTTCAGGCCAGCTAGGTCTTTGGCTGCTGGCCCCTTTCGTTTGGGAGCTATTGCTGGACGTTTGGCATGTTGGCCGGAGAGTGCTTTTCGGGCTGCGAACTGCAACCTTGCAGGTACCTCCAAGGTTCCCCGCCCAGCGAAAGCCCCCAGACCCAAATTGAGAGGGGCTGCTTGTGGGCCCCCTGGGGGGCTTTCAGGCCAGCTAGGTCTTTGGCTGCTGGCCCCTTTCGTTTGGGAGCTATTGCTGGACGTTTGGCATGTTGGCCGGAGAGTGCTTCTCGGGCCGCCAACTGCAACCTTGCAGGTACCTCACAGGTTCCCCGCCCAGCGAAAGCCCCCAGACCCAAATTGAGAGGGGCTTCTTGTGGGCCCCCTGGGGGGCTTTCAGGCCAGCTAGGTCTTTGGCTGCTGGCCCCTTTCGTTTGGGAGCTATTGCTGGACGTTTGGCATGTTGGCCGGAGAGTGCTTCTCGGGCCGCCAACTGCAACCTTGCAGGTACCTCCAAGGTTCCCCGCCCAGAGAAAGCCCCCAGACCCAAATTGAGAGGGGCTGCTTGTGGGCCCCCTGGGGGGCTTTCAGGCCAGCTAGGTCTTTGGCTGCTGGCCCCTTTCGTTTGGGAGCTATTGCTGGACGTTTGGCATGTTGGCCGGAGAGTGCTTCTCGGGCCGCCAACTGCAACCTTGCAGGTAACTCCAAGGTTCCCCGTCCAGCGAAAGCCCCCAGACCCAAATTGAGAGGGGCTGCTTGTGGGCCCCCTGGGGGGCTTTCAGGCCAGCTAGGTCTTTGGCTGCTGGCCCCTTTCGTTTGGGAGCTATTGCTGGACGTTTGGCATGTTGGCCGGAGAGTGCTTCTCGGGCCGCCAACTGCAACCTTGCAGGTACCTCACAGGTTCCCGCCCAGCAAAAGCCCCCAGACCCAAATTGAGAGGGGCTGCTTGTGGGCCCCCTGGGGGGCTTTCAGGCCAGCTAGGTCTTTGGCTGCTGGCCCCTTTCGTTTGGGAGCTATTGCTGGACGTTTGGCATGTTGGCCGGAGAGTGCTTCTCGGGCCGCCAACTGCAACCTTGCAGGTAACTCCAAGGTTCCCCGTCCAGCGAAAGCCCCCAGACCCAAATTGAGAGGGGCTGCTTGTGGGCCCCCTGGGGGGCTTTCAGGCCAGCTAGGTCTTTGGCTGCTGGCCCCTTTCGTTTGGGAGCTATTGCTGGACGTTTGGCATGTTGGCCGGAGAGTGCTTCTCGGGCCGCCAACTGCAACCCCACAGGTACCTCCAAGGTTCCCTGCCCAGCGAAAGCCCCCAGACCCAAATTGAGAGGGGCTGCTTGTGGGCCCCCTGGGGGGCTTTCAGGCCAGCTAGGTCTTTGGCTGCTGGCCCCTTTCGTTTGGGAGCTATTGCTGGACGTTTGGCATGTTGGCCGGAGAGTGCTTCTCGGGCCGCCAACTGCAACCTTGCAGGTACCTCCAAGGTTCCCCGCCCAGCGAAAGCCCCCAGACCCAAATTGAGAGGGGCTGCTTGTGGGCCCCCTGGGGGGCTTTCAGGCCAGCTAGGTCTTTGGCTGCTGGCCCCTTTCGTTTGGGAGCTATTGCTGGACGTTTGGCATGTTGGCCGGAGAGTGCTTCTCGGGCCGCCAACTGCAACCCCACAGGTACCTCCAAGGTTTCCTGCCCAGCGAAAGCCCCCAGACCCAAATTGAGAGGGGCTGCTTGTGGGCCCCCTGGGGGGCTTTCAGGCCAGCTAGGTCTTTGGCTGCTGGCCCCTTTCGTTTGGGAGCTATTGCTGGACGTTTGGCATGTTGGCCGGAGAGTTCTTTTCGGGCTGCGAACTGCAACCTTGCAGGTACCTCCAAGGTTTCCCCGCCCAGCGAAAGCCCCCAGACCCAAATTGAGAGGGGCAGCTTGTGGGCCCCCTGGGGGGCTTTCAGGCCAGCTAGGTCTTTGGCTGCTAGCCCCTTTCGCTTGGGAGCTATTGCTGGACGTTTGGCATGTTGGCCGGAGAGTGCTTCTCGGGCCGCCAACTGCAACCTCGCAGGTACCTCACAGGTTCCCGCCCAGCTAAAGCCCCCAGACCCAAATTGAGAGGGGCTGCTTGTGGGCCCCCTGGGGGGCTTTCAGGCCAGCTAGGTCTTTGGCTGCTGGCCCCTTTCGTTTGGGAGCTATTGCTGGACGTTTGGCATGTTGGCCGGAGAGTGCTTCTCGGGCCGCCAACTGCAACCTTGCAGGTACCTCACAGGTTCCCGCCCAGCAAAAGCCCCCAGACCCAAATTGAGAGGGGCTGCTTGTGGGCCCCCTGGGGGGCTTTCAGGCCAGCTAGGTCTTTGGCTGCTGGCCCCTTTCGTTTGGGAGCTATTGCTGGACGTTTGGCATGTTGGCCGGAGAGTGCTTTTCGGGCTGCGAACTGCAACCTTGCAGGTACCTCCAAGGTTCCCCGCCCAGCGAAAGCCCCCAGACCCAAATTGAGAGGGGCTGCTTGTGGGCCCCCTGGGGGGCTTTCAGGCCAGCTAGGTCTTTGGCTGCTGGCCCCTTTCGTTTGGGAGCTATTGCTGGACGTTTGGCATGTTGGCCGGAGAGTGCTTCTCGGGCCGCCAACTGCAACCTTGCAGGTACCTCACAGGTTCCCCGCCCAGCGAAAGCCCCCAGACCCAAATTGAGAGGGGCTGCTTGTGGGCCCCCTGGGGGGCTTTCAGGCCAGCTAGGTCTTTGGCTGCTGGCCCCTTTCGTTTGGGAGCTATTGCTGGACGTTTGGCATGTTGGCCGGAGAGTGCTTCTCGGGCCGCCAACTGCAACCTTGCAGGTACCTCCAAGGTTCCCCGCCCAGAGAAAGCCCCCAGACCCAAATTGAGAGGGGCTGCTTGTGGGCCCCCTGGGGGGCTTTCAGGCCAGCTAGGTCTTTGGCTGCTGGCCCCTTTCGTTTGGGAGCTATTGCTGGACGTTTGGCATGTTGGCCGGAGAGTGCTTCTCGGGCCGCCAACTGCAACCTTGCAGGTACCTCCAAGGTTCCCCGTCCAGCGAAAGCCCCCAGACCCAAATTGAGAGGGGCTGCTTGTGGGCCCCCTGGGGGGCTTTCAGGCCAGCTAGGTCTTTGGCTGCTGGCCCCTTTCGTTTGGGAGCTATTGCTGGACGTTTGGCATGTTGGCCGGAGAGTGCTTCTCGGGCCGCCAACTGCAACCTCACAGGTACCTCCAAGGTTCCCCGCCCAGCGAAAGCCCCCAGACCCAAATTGAGAGGGGCTGCTTGTGGGCCCCCTGGGGGGCTTTCAGGCCAGCTAGGTCTTTGGCTGCTAGCCCCTTTCGCTTGGGAGCTATTGCTGGACGTTTGGCATGTTGGCTGGAGAGTGCTTTTCGGGCTGCGAACTGCAACCCCACAGATACCTCCAAGGTTCCCCGCCCAGCGAAAGCCCCCAGACCCAAATTGAGAGGGGCTGCTTGTGGGCCCCCTGGGGGGCTTTCAGGCCAGCTAGGTCTTTGGCTGCTGGCCCCTTTCGTTTGGGAGCTATTGCTGGACGTTTGGCATGTTGGCCGGAGAGTGCTTCTCGGGCCGCGAACTGCAACCTTGCAGGTACCTCCAAGGTTCCCCGCCCAGCGAAAGCCCCCAGACCCAAATTGAGAGGGGCTGCTTGTGGGCTCCCTGGGGGGCTTTCAGGCCAGCTAGGTCTTTGGCTGCTGGCCCCTTTCGTTTGGGAGCTATTGCTGGACGTTTGGCATGTTGGCCGGAGAGTGCTTCTCGGGCCGCCAACTGCAACCCCACAGGTACCTCCAAGGTTCCCCACCCAGCGAAAGCCCCCAGACCCAAATTGAGAGGGGCTGCTTGTGGGCGCCCTGGGGGGCTTTCAGGCCAGCTAGGTCTTTGGCTGCTGGCCCCTTTCGTTTGGGAGCTATTGCTGGACGTTTGGCATGTTGGCCGGAGAGTGCTTCTCGGGCCGCCAACTGCAACCTTGCAGGTACCTCACAGGTTCCCCGCCCAGCGAAAGCCCCCACACCCAAATTGAGAGGGGCTGCTTGTGGGCCCCCTGGGGGGCTTCAGGCCAGCTAGGTCTTTGGCTGCTGGCCCCTTTCGTTTGGGAGCTATTGCTGGACGTTTGGCATGTTGGCCGGAGAGTGCTTCTCGGGCCGCCAACTGCAACCTTGCAGGTACCTCCAAGGTTCCCCGCCCAGCGAAAGCCCCCAGACCCAAATTGAGAGGGGCTGCTTGTGGGCCCCCTGGGGGGCTTTCAGGCCAGCTAGGTCTTTGGCTGCTGGCCCCTTTCGTTTGGGAGCTATTGCTGGACGTTTGGCATGTTGGCCGGAGAGTGCTTCTCGGGCCGCCAACTGTAACCTCACAGTTACCTCCAAGGTTCCCCGCCCAGCGAAAGCCCCCAGACCCAAATTGAGAGGGGCTGCTTGTGGGCTCCCTGGGGGGCTTTCAGGCCAGCTAGGTCTTTGGCTGCTGGCCCCTTTCGTTTGGGAGCTATTGCTGGACGTTTGGCATGTTGGCCGGAGAGTGCTTCTCGGGCCGCCAACTGCAACCTTGCAGGTACCTCCAAGGTTCCCCGTCCAGCGAAAGCCCCCAGACCCAAATTGAGAGGGGCTGCTTGTGGGCCCCCTGGGGGGCTTTCAGGCCAGCTAGGTCTTTGGCTGCTGGCCCCTTTCGTTTGGGAGCTATTGCTGGACGTTTGGCATGTTGGCCGGAGAGTGCTTTTCGGGCTGCGAACTGCAAACTTGCAGGTACCTCCAAGGTTCCCCGCCCAGCGAAAGCCCCCAGACCCAAATTGAGAGGGGCTGCTTGTGGGCCCCCTGGGGGGCTTTCAGGCCAGCTAGGTCTTTGGCTGCTGGCCCCTTTCGTTTGGGAGCTATTGCTGGACGTTTGGCATGTTGGCCGGAGAGTGCTTCTCGGGCCGCCAACTGCAACCTTGCAGGTACCTCCAAGGTTCCCTGCCCAGCGAAAGCCCCCAGACCCAAATTGAGAGGGGCTGCTTGTGGGCCCCCTGGGGGGCTTTCAGGCCAGCTAGGTCTTTGGCTGCTGGCCCCTTTCGTTTGGGAGCTATTGCTGGACGTTTGGCATGTTGGCCGGAGAGTGCTTCTCGGGCCGCCAACTGCAACCTTGCAGGTACCTCCAAGGTTCCCCGCCCAGCGAAAGCCCCCAGACCCAAATTGAGAGGGGCTGCTTGTGGGCCCCCTGGGGGGCTTTCAGGCCAGCTAGGTCTTTGGCTGCTGGCCCCTTTCGTTTGGGAGCTATTGCTGGACGTTTGGCATGTTGGCCGGAGAGTGCTTCTCGGGCCGCCAACTGCAACCTTGCAGGTACCTCCAAGGTTCCCCGCCCAGAGAAAGCCCCCAGACCCAAATTGAGAGGGGCTGCTTGTGGGCCCCCTGGGGGGCTTTCAGGCCAGCTAGGTCTTTGGCTGCTGGCCCCTTTCGTTTGGGAGCTATTGCTGGACGTTTGGCATGTTGGCCGGAGAGTGCTTCTCGGGCCGCCAACTGCAACCTTGCAGCTACCTCCAAGGTTCCCCGCCCAGCCAAAGCCCCCAGACCCAAATTGAGAGGGGCTGCTTGTGGGCCCCCTGGGGGGCTTTCAGGCCAGCTAGGTCTTTGGCTGCTGGCCCCTTTCGTTTGGGAGCTATTGCTGGACGTTTGGCATGTTGGCCAGAGAGTGCTTCTCGGGCCGCCAACTGCAACCCCACCTGTACCTCCAAGGTTCCCCACCCAGCGAAAGCCCCCAGACCCAAATTGAGAGGGGCTGCTTGTGGGCCCCCTGGGGGGCTTTCAGGCCAGCTAGGTCTTTGGCTGCTGGCCCCTTTCGTTTGGGAGCTATTGCTGGACGTTTGGCATGTTGGCCGGAGAGTGCTTCTCGGGCCGCCAACTGCAACCTTGCAGGTACCTCCAAGGTTCCCCGCCCAGCGAAAGCCCCCAGACCCAAATTGAGAGGGGCTGCTTGTGGGCCCCCTGGGGGGCTTTCAGGCCAGCTAGGTCTTTGGCTGCTGGCCCCTTTCGTTTGGGAGCTATTGCTGGACGTTTGGCATGTTGGCCGGAGAGTGCTTCTCGGGCCGCCAACTGCAACCTTGCAGCTACCTCCAAGGTTCCCCGCCCAGCCAAAGCCCCCAGACCCAAATTGAGAGGGGCTGCTTGTGGGCCCCCTGGGGGGCTTTCAGGCCAGCTAGGTCTTTGGCTGCTGGCCCCTTTCGTTTGGGAGCTATTGCTGGACGTTTGGCATGTTGGCCGGAGAGTGCTTCTCGGGCCGCCAACTGCAACCTTGCAGGTACCTCCAAGTTTCCCCGCCCAGCGAAAGCCCCCAGACCCAAATTGAGAGGGGCTGCTTGTGGGCCCCCTGGGGGGCTTTCAGGCCAGCTAAGTCTTTGGCTGCTGGCCCCTTTCGTTTGGGAGCTATTGCTGGACGTTTGGCATGTTGGCCGGAGAGTGCTTTTCCGGCTGCGAACTGCAACCTTGCAGGTACCTCCAAGGTTCCCCGCCCAGCGAAAGCCCCCAGACCCAAATTGAGAGGGGCTGCTTGTGGGCCCCCTGGGGGGCTTTCAGGCCAGCTAGGTCTTTGGCTGCTGGCCCCTTTCGTTTGGGAGCTATTGCTGGACGTTTGGCATGTTGGCCGGAGAGTGCTTCTCGGGCCGCCAACTGCAACCTTGCAGGTACCTCCAAGGTTCCCCGCCCAGCGAAAGCCCCCAGACCCAAATTGAGAGGGGCTGCTTGTGGGCCCCCTGGGGGGCTTTCAGGCCAGCTAGGTCTTTGGCTGCTGGCCCCTTTCGTTTGGGAGCTATTGCTGGACGTTTGGCATGTTGGCCGGAGAGTGCTTCTCGGGCCGCCAACTGCAACCTTGCAGCTACCTCCAAGGTTCCCCGCCCAGCCAAAGCCCCCAGACCCAAATTGAGAGGGGCTGCTTGTGGGCCCCCTGGGGGGCTTTCAGGCCAGCTAGGTCTTTGGCTGCTGGCCCCTTTCGTTTGGGAGCTATTGCTGGACGTTTGGCATGTTGGCCGGAGAGTACTTCTCGGGGCGCCAACTGCAACCCCACTGGTACCTCCAAGGTTCCCCACCCAGCGAAAGCCCCCAGACCCAAATTGAGAGGGGCTGCTTGTGGGCCCCCTGGGGGGCTTTCAGGCCAGCTAGGTCTTTGGCTGCTGGCCCCTTTCGTTTGGGAGCTATTGCTGGACGTTTGGCATGTTGGCCGGAGAGTGCTTCTCGGGCCGCCAACTGCAACCTTGCAGGTACCTCCAAGGTTCCCCGCCCAGCGAAAGCCCCCAGACCCAAATTGAGAGGGGCTGCTTGTGGGCCCCCTGGGGGGCTTTCAGGCCAGCTAGGTCTTTGGCTGCTGGCCCCTTTCGTTTGGGAGCTATTGCTGGACGTTTGGCATGTTGGCCGGAGAGTGCTTTTCCGGCTGCGAACTGCAACCTTGCAGGTACCTCCAAGGTTCCTCGCCCAGCGAAAGCCCCCAGACCCAAATTGAGAGGGGCTGCTTGTGGGCCCCCTGGGGGGCTTTCAGGCCAGCTAGGTCTTTGGCTGCTGGCCCCTTTCGTTTGGGAGCTATTGCTGGACGTTTGGCATGTTGGCCGGAGAGTGCTTCTCGGGCCGCCAACTGCAACCTTGCAGGTACCTCCAAGTTTCCCCGCCCAGAGAAAGCCCCCAGACCCAAATTGAGAGGGGCTGCTTGTGGGCCCCCTGGGGGGCTTTCAGGCCAGCTAGGTCTTTGGCTGCTGGCCCCTTTCGTTTGGGAGCTATTGCTGGACGTTTGGCATGTTGGCCGGAGAGTGCTTCTCGGGCCGCCAACTGCAACCTTGCAGGTACCTCCAAGGTTCCCCGCCCAGCGAAAGCCCCCAGACCCTAATTGAGAGGGGCTGCTTGTGGGCCCCCTGGGGGGCTTTCAGGCCAGCTAGGTCTTTGGCTGCTGGCCCCTTTCGTTTGGGAGCTATTGCTGGACGTTTGGCATGTTGGCCGGAGAGTGCTTCTCGGGCTGCGAACTGCAACCTTGCAGGTACCTCCAGGGTTCCCCGCCCAGCGAAAGCCCCCAGACCCAAATTGAGAGGGGCTGCTTGTGGGCCCCCTGGGGGGCTTTCAGGCCAGCTAGGTCTTTGGCTGCTGGCCCCTTTCGTTTGGGAGCTATTGCTGGACGTTTGGCATGTTGGCCGGAGAGTGCTTCTCGGGCCGCCAACTGAAACCCCACAGGTACCTCCAAGGTTCCCCGCCCAGCGAAAGCCCCCAGACCCAAATTGAGAGGGGCTGCTTGTGGGCCCCCTGGGGGGCTTTCAGGCCAGCTAGGTCTTTGGCTGCTGGCCCCTTTCGTTTGGGAGCTATTGCTGGACGTTTGGCATGTTGGCCGGAGAGTGCTTCTCGGGCTGTGAACTGCAACCTTGCAGGTACCTCCAAGGTTCCCCGCCCAGCGAAAGCCCCCAGACCCAAATTGAGAGGGGCTGCTTGTGGGCCCCCTGGGGGGCTTTCAGGCCAGCTAGGTCTTTGGCTGCTGGCCCCTTTCGTTTGGGAGCTATTGCTGGACGTTTGGCATGTTGGCCGGAGAGTACTTCTCGGGGCGCCAACTGCAACCCCACTGGTACCTCCAAGGTTCCCCACCCAGCGAAAGCCCCCAGACCCAAATTGAGAGGGGCTGCTTGTGGGCCCCCTGGGGGGCTTTCAGGCCAGCTAGGTCTTTGGCTGCTGGCCCCTTTCGTTTGGGAGCTATTGCTGGACGTTTGGCATGTTGGCCGGAGAGTGCTTCTCGGGCCGCCAACTGCAACCTTGCAGGTACCTCCAAGGTTCCCCGCCCAGCGAAAGCCCCCAGACCCTAATTGAGAGGGGCTGCTTGTGGGCCCCCTGGGGGGCTTTCAGGCCAGCTAGGTCTTTGGCTGCTGGCCCCTTTCGTTTGGGAGCTATTGCTGGACGTTTGGCATGTTGGCCGGAGAGTGCTTCTCGGGCCGCCAACTGCAACCTTGCAGGTACCTCCAAGGTTCCCCGCCCAGCGAAAGCCCCCAGACCCAAATTGAGAGGGGCTGCTTGTGGGGCCCCTGGGGGGCTTTCAGGCCAGCTAGGTCTTTGGCTGCTGGCCCCTTTCGTTTGGGAGCTATTGCTGGACGTTTGGCATGTTGGCCGGAGAGTGCTTCTCGGGCCGCCAACTGCAACCTTGCAGGTACCTCCAAGTTTCCCCGCCCAGCGAAAGCCCCCAGACCCAAATTGAGAGGGGCTGCTTGTGGGCCCCCTGGGGGGCTTTCAGGCCAGCTAGGTCTTTGGCTGCTAGCCCCTTTCGCTTGGGAGCTATTGCTGGACGTTTGGCATGTTGGCCGGAGAGTGCTTTTCGGGCTGCGAACTGCAACCCCACAGGTACCTCCAAGGTTCCCCGCCCAGCTAAAGCCCCCAGACCCAAATTGAGAGGGGCTGCTTGTGGGCCCCCTGGGGGGCTTTCAGGCCAGCTAGGTCTTTGGCTGCTAGCCCCTTTCGCTTGGGAGCTATTGCTGGACGTTTGGCATGTTGGCCGGAGAGTGCTTTTCGGGCTGCGAACTGCAACCCCACAGGTACCTCCAAGGTTCCCCGCCCAGCGAAAGCCCCCAGACCCAAATTGAGAGGGGCTGCTTGTGGGCCCCCTGGGGGGCTTTCAGGCCAGCTAGGTCTTTGGCTGCTGGCCCCTTTCGTTTGGGAGCTATTGCTGGACGTTTGGCATGTTGGCCGGAGAGTGCTTTTCGGGCTGCGAACTTCAACCTTGCAGGTACCTCCAAGGTTTCCTGCCCAGCAAAAGCCCCCAGACCCAAATTGAGAGGGGCTGCTTGTGGGCCCCCTGGGGGGCTTTCAGGCCAGCTAGGTCTTTGGCTGCTGGCCCCTTTCGTTTGGGAGCTATTGCTGGACGTTTGGCATGTTGGCCGGAGAGTGCTTCTCGGGCCGCCAACTGCAACCTCGCAGGTACCTCACAGGTTCCCGCCCAGCAAAAGCCCCCAGACCCAAATTGAGAGGGGCTGCTTGTGGGCCCCCTGGGGGGCTTTCAGGCCAGCTAGGTCTTTGGCTGCTGGCCCCTTTCGTTTGGGAGCTATTGCTGGACGTTTGGCATGTTGGCCGGAGAGTGCTTCTCGGGCCGCCAACTGCAACCTTGCAGGTACCTCACAGGTTCCCGCCCAGCAAAAGCCCCCAGACCCAAATTGAGAGGGGCTGCTTGTGGGCCCCCTGGGGGGCTTTCAGGCCAGCTAGGTCTTTGGCTGCTGGCCCCTTTCGTTTGGGAGCTATTGCTGGACGTTTGGCATGTTGGCCGGAGAGTGCTTTTCGGGCTGCGAACTGCAACCTTGCAGGTACCTCCAAGGTTCCCCGCCCAGCGAAAGCCCCCAGACCCAAATTGAGAGGGGCTGCTTGTGGGCCCCCTGGGGGGCTTTCAGGCCAGCTAGGTCTTTGGCTGCTGGCCCCTTTCGTTTGGGAGCTATTGCTGGACGTTTGGCATGTTGGCCGGAGAGTGCTTCTCGGGCCGCCAACTGCAACCTTGCAGGTACCTCCAAGGTTCCCCGCCCAGAGAAAGCCCCCAGACCCAAATTGAGAGGGGCTGCTTGTGGGCCCCCTGGGGGGCTTTCAGGCCAGCTAGGTCTTTGGCTGCTGGCCCCTTTCGTTTGGGAGCTATTGCTGGACGTTTGGCATGTTGGCCGGAGAGTGCTTCTCGGGCCGCCAACTGCAACCTCACAGGTAACTCCAAGGTTCCCCGTCCAGCGAAAGCCCCCAGACCCAAATTGAGAGGGGCTGCTTGTGGGCCCCCTGGGGGGCTTTCAGGCCAGCTAGGTCTTTGGCTGCTGGCCCCTTTCGTTTGGGAGCTATTGCTGGACGTTTGGCATGTTGGCCGGAGAGTGCTTCTCGGGCCGCCAACTGCAACCCCACAGGTACCTCCAAGGTTCCCTGCCCAGCGAAAACCCCCAGACCCAAATTGAGAGGGGCTGCTTGTGGGCCCCCTGGGGGGCTTTCAGGCCAGCTAGGTCTTTGGCTGCTGGCCCCTTTCGTTTGGGAGCTATTGCTGGACGTTTGGCATGTTGGCCGGAGAGTGCTTCTCGGGCCGCCAACTGCAACCTTGCAGGTACCTCCAAGGTTCCCCGCCCAGCTAAAGCCCCCAGACCCAAATTGAGAGGGGCTGCTTGTGGGCCCCCTGGGGGGCTTTCAGGCCAGCTAGGTCTTTGGCTGCTAGCCCCTTTCGCTTGGGAGCTATTGCTGGACGTTTGGCATGTTGGCCGGAGAGTGCTTTTCGGGCTGCGAACTGCAACCCCACAGGTACCTCCAAGGTTCCCCGCCCAGCGAAAGCCCCCAGACCCAAATTGAGAGGGGCTGCTTGTGGGCCCCCTGGGGGGCTTTCAGGCCAGCTAGGTCTTTGGCTGCTGGCCCCTTTCGTTTGGGAGCTATTGCTGGACGTTTGGCATGTTGGCCGGAGAGTGCTTTTCGGGCTGCGAACTTCAACCTTGCAGGTACCTCCAAGGTTTCCTGCCCAGCAAAAGCCCCCAGACCCAAATTGAGAGGGGCTGCTTGTGGGCCCCCTGGGGGGCTTTCAGGCCAGCTAGGTCTTTGGCTGCTGGCCCCTTTCGTTTGGGAGCTATTGCTGGACGTTTGGCATGTTGGCCGGAGAGTGCTTCTCGGGCCGCCAACTGCAACCTCGCAGGTACCTCACAGGTTCCCGCCCAGCAAAAGCCCCCAGACCCAAATTGAGAGGGGCTGCTTGTGGGCCCCCTGGGGGGCTTTCAGGCCAGCTAGGTCTTTGGCTGCTGGCCCCTTTCGTTTGGGAGCTATTGCTGGACGTTTGGCATGTTGGCCGGAGAGTGCTTCTCGGGCCGCCAACTGCAACCTTGCAGGTACCTCACAGGTTCCCGCCCAGCAAAAGCCCCCAGACCCAAATTGAGAGGGGCTGCTTGTGGGCCCCCTGGGGGGCTTTCAGGCCAGCTAGGTCTTTGGCTGCTGGCCCCTTTCGTTTGGGAGCTATTGCTGGACGTTTGGCATGTTGGCCGGAGAGTGCTTCTCGGGCCGCCAACTGCAACCTTGCAGGTACCTCACAGGTTCCCGCCCAGCAAAAGCCCCCAGACCCAAATTGAGAGGGGCTGCTTGTGGGCCCCCTGGGGGGCTTTCAGGCCAGCTAGGTCTTTGGCTGCTGGCCCCTTTCGTTTGGGAGCTATTGCTGGACGTTTGGCATGTTGGCCGGAGAGTGCTTCTCGGGCCGCCAACTGCAACCCCACAGGTACCTCCAAGGTTCCCTGCCCAGCGAAAGCCCCCAGACCCAAATTGAGAGGGGCTGCTTGTGGGCCCCCTGGGGGGCTTTCAGGCCAGCTAGGTCTTTGGCTGCTGGCCCCTTTCGTTTGGGAGCTATTGCTGGACGTTTGGCATGTTGGCCGGAGAGTGCTTCTCGGGCCGCCAACTGCAACCTTGCAGGTACCTCCAAGGTTCCCCGCCCAGCGAAAGCCCCCAGACCCAAATTGAGAGGGGCTGCTTGTGGGCCCCCTGGGGGGCTTTCAGGCCAGCTAGGTCTTTGGCTGCTGGCCCCTTTCGTTTGGGAGCTATTGCTGGACGTTTGGCATGTTGGCCGGAGAGTGCTTCTCGGGCCGCCAACTGCAACCCCACAGGTACCTCCAAGGTTTCCTGCCCAGCGAAAGCCCCCAGACCCAAATTGAGAGGGGCAGCTTGTGGGCCCCCTGGGGGGCTTTCAGGCCAGCTAGGTCTTTGGCTGCTGGCCCCTTTCGTTTGGGAGCTATTGCTGGACGTTTGGCATGTTGGCCGGAGAGTGCTTTTCGGGCTGCGAACTGCAACCTTGCAGGTACCTCCAATGTTTCCCCGCCCAGCGAAAGCCCCCAGACCCAAATTGAGAGGGGCTGCTTGTGGGCCCCCTGGGGGGCTTTCAGGCCAGCTAGGTCTTTGGCTGCTGGCCCCTTTCGTTTGGGAGCTATTGCTGGACGTTTGGCATGTTGGCCGGAGAGTGCTTCTCGGGCCGCCAACTGCAACCCCACAGGTACCTCCAAGGTTCCCCGTCCAGCGAAAGCCCCCAGACCCAAATTGAGAGGGGCTGCTTGTGGGCCCCCTGGGGGGCTTTCAGGCCAGCTAGGTCTTTGGCTGCTGGCCCCTTTCGTTTGGGAGCTATTGCTGGACGTTTGGCATGTTGGCCGGAGAGTGCTTCTCGGGCCGCCAACTGCAACCTTGCAGGTACCTCCAAGGTTCCCCGCCCAGCGAAAGCCCCCAGACCCAAATTGAGAGGGGCTGCTTGTGGGCCCCCTGGGGGGCTTTCAGGCCAGCTAGGTTTTTGGCTGTTGGCCCCTTTCATTTGGGAGCTATTGCTGGACGTTTGGCATGTTGGCCGGAGAGTGCTTTTCGGGCTGCGAACTGCAACCTTGCAGGTACCTCCAAGGTTCCCCGCCCAGCGAAAGCCCCCAGACCCAAATTGAGAGGGGCTGCTTGTGGGCCCCCTGGGGGGCTTTCAGGCCAGCTAGGTCTTTGGCTGCTGGCCCCTTTCGTTTGGGAGCTATTGCTGGACGTTTGGCATGTTGGCCGGAGAGTGCTTCTCGGGCCGCCAACTGCAACCTTGCAGGTACCTCCAAGGTTCCCCGCCCAGCGAAAGCCCCCAGACCCAAATTGAGAGGGGCTGCTTGTGGGCCCCCTGGGGGACTTTCAGGCCAGCTAGGTCTTTGGCTGCTGGCCCCTTTCGTTTGGGAGCTATTGCTGGACGTTTGGCATGTTGGCCGGAGAGTGCTTCTCGGGCCGCAAACTGCAACCTTGCAGGTACCTCCAAGGTTCCCCGCCCAGCGAAAGCCCCCAGACCCAAATTGAGAGGGGCTGCTTGTGGGCCCCCTGGGGGGCTTTCAGGCCAGCTAGGTCTTTGGCTGCTGGCCCCTTTTGTTTGGGAGCTATTGCTGGACGTTTGGCATGTTGGCCGGAGAGTGCTTCTCGGGCCGCCAACTGCAACCTTGCAGGTACCTCACAGGTTCCCCGCCCAGCGAAAGCCCCCAGACCCAAATTGAGAGGGGCTGCTTGTGGGCCCCCTGGGGGGCTTTCAGGCCAGCTAGGTTTTTGGCTGCTGGCCCCTTTCATTAGGGAGCTATTGCTGGACGTTTGGCATGTTGGCCGGAGAGTGCTTTTCGGGCTGCGAACTGCAACCTTGCAGGTACCTCCAAGGTTCCCCGCCCAGCGAAAGCCCCCAGACCCAAATTGAGAGGGGCTGCTTGTGGGCCCCCTGGGGGGCTTTCAGGCCAGCTAGGTCTTTGGCTGCTGGCCCCTTTCGTTTGGGAGCTATTGCTGGACGTTTGGCATGTTGGCCGGAGAGTGCTTCTCGGGCCGCCAACTGCAACCTTGCAGGTACCTCACAGGTTCCCCGCCCAGCGAAAGCCCCCAGACCCAAATTGAGAGGGGCTGCTTGTGGGCCCCCTGGGGGGCTTTCAGGCCAGCTAGGTCTTTGGCTGCTGGCCCCTTTCGTTTGGGAGCTATTGCTGGACGTTTGGCATGTTGGCCGGAGAGTGCTTCTCGGGCCGCCAACTGCAACCTTGCAGGTACCTCCAAGGTTCCCCGCCCAGCGAAAGCCCCCAGACCCAAATTGAGAGGGGCTGCTTGTGGGCCCCCTGGGGGGCTTTCAGGCCAGCTAGGTCTTTGGCTGCTGGCCCCTTTCGTTTGGGAGCTATTGCTGGACGTTTGGCATGTTGGCCGGAGAGTGCTTCTCGGGCCGCCAACTGCAACCTTGCAGGTACCTCCAAGGTTCCCCGTCCAGCGAAAGCCCCCAGACCCAAATTGAGAGGGGCTGCTTGTGGGCCCCCTGGGGGGCTTTCAGGCCAGCTAGGTCTTTGGCTGCTGGCCCCTTTCGTTTGGGAGCTATTGCTGGACGTTTGGCATGTTGGCCGGAGAGTGCTTCTCGGGCCGCCAACTGCAACCTCACAGGTACCTCCAAGGTTCCCCGCCCAGCGAAAGCCCCCAGACCCAAATTGAGAGGGGCTGCTTGTGGGCCCCCTGGGGGGCTTTCAGGCCAGCTAGGTCTTTGGCTGCTGGCCCCTTTCGTTTGGGAGCTATTGCTGGACGTTTGGCATGTTGGCCGGAGAGTGCTTCTCGGGCTGCGAACTGCAACCTTGCAGGTACCTCCAAGGTTTCCTGCCCAGCGAAAGCCCCCAGACCCAAATTGAGAGGGGCAGCTTGTGGGCCCCCTGGGGGGCTTTCAGGCCAGCTAGGTCTTTGGCTGCTGGCCCCTTTCGTTTGGGAGCTATTGCTGGACGTTTGGCATGTTGGCCGGAGAGTGCTTTTCGGGCTGCGAACTGCAACCTTGCAGGTACCTCCAAGGTTCCCCGCCCAGCGAAAGCCCCCAGACCCAAATTGAGAGGGGCTGCTTGTGGGCCCCCTGGGGGGCTTTCAGGCCAGCTAGGTCTTTGGCTGCTAGCCCCTTTCGCTTGGGAGCTATTGCTGGACGTTTGGCATGTTGGCTGGAGAGTGCTTTTCGGGCTGCGAACTGCAACCCCACAGATACCTCCAAGGTTCCCCGCCCAGCGAAAGCCCCCAGACCCAAATTGAGAGGGGCTGCTTGTGGGCCCCCTGGGGGGCTTTCAGGCCAGCTAGGTCTTTGGCTGCTGGCCCCTTTGGTTTGGGAGCTATTGCTGGACGTTTGGCATGTTGGCCGGAGAGTGCTTCTCGGGCCGCGAACTGCAACCTTGCAGGTACCTCCAAGGTTCCCCGCCCAGCGAAAGCCCCCAGACCCAAATTGAGAGGGGCTGCTTGTGGGCTCCCTGGGGGGCTTTCAGGCCAGCTAGGTCTTTGGCTGCTGGCCCCTTCTGTTTGGGAGCTATTGCTGGACGTTTGGCATGTTGGCCGGAGAGTGCTTCTCGGGCCGCCAACTGCAACCCCACAGATACCTCCAAGGTTCCCCACCCAGCGAAAGCCCCCAGACCCAAATTGAGAGGGGCTGCTTGTGGGCCCCCTGGGGGGCTTTCAGGCCAGCTAGGTCTTTGGCTGCTGGCCCCTTTGGTTTTGGAGCTATTGCTGGACGTTTGGCATGTTGGCCGGAGAGTGCTTCTCGGGCCGCCAACTGCAACCTTGCAGGTACCTCCAAGGTTCCCCGCCCAGCGAAAGCCCCCAGACCCAAATTGAGAGGGGCTGCTTGTGGGCCCCCTGGGGGGCTTTCAGGCCAGCTAGGTCTTTGGCTGCTGGCCCCTTTCGTTTGGGAGCTATTGCTGGACGTTTGGCATGTTGGCCGGAGAGTGCTTCTCGGGCCGCCAACTGCAACCTTGCAGGTACCTCACAGGTTCCCCGCCCAGCGAAAGCCCCCACACCCAAATTGAGAGGGGCTGCTTGTGGGCCCCCTGGGGGGCTTTCAGGCCAGCTAGGTCTTTGGCTGCTGGCCCCTTTCGTTTGGGAGCTATTGCTGGACGTTTGGCATGTTGGCCGGAGAGTGCTTCTCGGGCCGCCAACTGCAACCTTGCAGGTACCTCCAAGGTTCCCCGCCCAGCGAAAGCCCCCAGACCCAAATTGAGAGGGGCTGCTTGTGGGCCCCCTGGGGGGCTTTCAGGCCAGCTAGGTCTTTGGCTGCTGGCCCCTTTCGTTTGGGAGCTATTGCTGGACGTTTGGCATGTTGGCCGGAGAGTGCTTCTCGGGCCGCCAACTGCAACCTCACAGGTACCTCCAAGGTTCCCCGCCCAGCGAAAGCCCCCAGACCCAAATTGAGAGGGGCTGCTTGTGGGCTCCCTGGGGGGCTTTCAGGCCAGCTAGGTCTTTGGCTGCTGGCCCCTTTCGTTTGGGAGCTATTGCTGGACGTTTGGCATGTTGGCCGGAGAGTGCTTCTCGGGCCGCCAACTGCAACCTTGCAGGTACCTCCAAGGTTCCCCGTCCAGCGAAAGCCCCCAGACCCAAATTGAGAGGGGCTGCTTGTGGGCCCCCTGGGGGGCTTTCAGGCCAGCTAGGTCTTTGGCTGCTGGCCCCTTTCGTTTGGGAGCTATTGCTGGACGTTTGGCATGTAGGCCGGAGAGTGCTTCTCGGGCCGCCAACTGGAACCCCACAGGTACCTCCAAAGTTCCCCGCCCAGCGAACGCCCCCAGACCCAAATTGAGAGGGGCTGCTTGTGGGCCCCCTGGGGGGCTTTCAGGCCAGCTAGGTCTTTGGCTGCTGGCCCCTTTCGTTTGGGAGCTATTGCTGGACGTTTGGCATGTTGGCCGGAGAGTGTTTTTCGGGCTGCGAACTGCAACCTTGCAGGTACCTCCAAGGTTCCCCGCCCAGCGAAAGCCCCCAGACCCAAATTGAGAGGGGCTGCTTGTGGGCTCCCTGGGGGGCTTTCAGGCCAGCTAGGTCTTTGGCTGCTGGCCCCTTCTGTTTGGGAGCTATTGCTGGACGTTTGGCATGTTGGCCGGAGAGTGCTTCTCGGGCCGCCAACTGCAACCCCACAGATACCTCCAAGGTTCCCCACCCAGCGAAAGCCCCCAGACCCAAATTGAGAGGGGCTGCTTGTGGGCCCCCTGGGGGGCTTTCAGGCCAGCTAGGTCTTTGGCTGCTGGCCCCTTTGGTTTTGGAGCTATTGCTGGACGTTTGGCATGTTGGCCGGAGAGTGCTTCTCGGGCCGCCAACTGCAACCTTGCAGGTACCTCCAAGGTTCCCCGCCCAGCGAAAGCCCCCAGACCCAAATTGAGAGGGGCTGCTTGTGGGCCCCCTGGGGGG
The DNA here is from genome assembly GCF_964237585.1 of Gallinula chloropus. Classification (NCBI taxonomy): domain Eukaryota; kingdom Metazoa; phylum Chordata; class Aves; order Gruiformes; family Rallidae; genus Gallinula; species Gallinula chloropus. Next base: position 28,560 of record NW_028168533.1, on the reverse strand, counting down.
CTTTCAGGCCAGCTAGGTCTTTGGCTGCTGGCCCCTTTCGTTTGGGAGCTATTGCTGGACGTTTGGCATGTTGGCCGGAGAGTGCTTCTCGGGCCGCCAACTGCAACCTTGCAGGTACCTCACAGGTTCCCCGCCCAGCGAAAGCCCCCACACCCAAATTGAGAGGGGCTGCTTGTGGGCCCCCTGGGGGGCTTTCAGGCCAGCTAGGTCTTTGGCTGCTGGCCCCTTTCGTTTGGGAGCTATTGCTGGACGTTTGGCATGTTGGCCGGAGAGTGCTTCTCGGGCCGCCAACTGCAACCTTGCAGGTACCTCCAAGGTTCCCCGCCCAGCGAAAGCCCCCAGACCCAAATTGAGAGGGGCTGCTTGTGGGCCCCCTGGGGGGCTTTCAGGCCAGCTAGGTCTTTGGCTGCTGGCCCCTTTCGTTTGGGAGCTATTGCTGGACGTTTGGCATGTTGGCCGGAGAGTGCTTCTCGGGCCGCCAACTGCAACCTCACAGGTACCTCCAAGGTTCCCCGCCCAGCGAAAGCCCCCAGACCCAAATTGAGAGGGGCTGCTTGTGGGCTCCCTGGGGGGCTTTCAGGCCAGCTAGGTCTTTGGCTGCTGGCCCCTTTCGTTTGGGAGCTATTGCTGGACGTTTGGCATGTTGGCCGGAGAGTGCTTCTCGGGCCGCCAACTGCAACCTTGCAGGTACCTCCAAGGTTCCCCGTCCAGCGAAAGCCCCCAGACCCAAATTGAGAGGGGCTGCTTGTGGGCCCCCTGGGGGGCTTTCAGGCCAGCTAGGTCTTTGGCTGCTGGCCCCTTTCGTTTGGGAGCTATTGCTGGACGTTTGGCATGTAGGCCGGAGAGTGCTTCTCGGGCCGCCAACTGGAACCCCACAGGTACCTCCAAAGTTCCCCGCCCAGCGAACGCCCCCAGACCCAAATTGAGAGGGGCTGCTTGTGGGCCCCCTGGGGGGCTTTCAGGCCAGCTAGGTCTTTGGCTGCTGGCCCCTTTCGTTTGGGAGCTATTGCTGGACGTTTGGCATGTTGGCCGGAGAGTGTTTTTCGGGCTGCGAACTGCAACCTTGCAGGTACCTCCAAGGTTCCCCGCCCAGCGAAAGCCCCCAGACCCAAATTGAGAGGGGCTGCTTGTGAGCCCCCTGGGGGGCTTTCAGGCCAGCTAGGTCTTTGGCTGCTGGCCCCTTTCGTTTGGGAGCTATTGCTGGACGTTTGGCATGTTGGCCGGAGAGTGCTTCTCGGGCCGCCAACTGCAACCTTGCAGGTACCTCCAAGGTTCCCCGCCCAGCGAAAGCCCCCAGACCCAAATTGAGAGGGGCTGCTTGTGGGCCCCCTGGGGGGCTTTCAGGCCAGCTAGGTCTTTGGCTGCTGGCCCCTTTCGTTTGGGAGCTATTGCTGGACGTTTGGCATGTTGGCCGGAGAGTGCTTCTCGGGCCGCCAACTGCAACCTTGCAGGTACCTCACAGGTTCCCCGCCCAGCGAAAGCCCCCACACCCAAATTGAGAGGGGCTGCTTGTGGGCCCCCTGGGGGGCTTTCAGGCCAGCTAGGTCTTTGGCTGCTGGCCCCTTTCGTTTGGGAGCTATTGCTGGACGTTTGGCATGTTGGCCGGAGAGTGCTTCTCGGGCCGCCAACTGCAACCTTGCAGGTACCTCCAAGGTTCCCCGCCCAGAGAAAGCCCCCAGACCCAAATGGAGAGGGGCTGCTTGTGGGCCCCCTGGGGGGCTTTCAGGCCAGCTAGGTCTTTGGCTGCTGGCCCCTTTCGTTTGGGAGCTATTGCTGGACGTTTGGCATGTTGGCCGGAGAGTGCTTCTCGGGCCGCCAACTGCAACCCCACAGGTACCTCCAAGGTTCCCTGCCCAGCGAAAGCCCCCAGACCCAAATTGAGAGGGGCTGCTTGTGGGCCCCCTGGGGGGCTTTCAGGCCAGCTAGGCCTTTGGCTGCTGGCCCCTTTGGTTTGGGAGCTATTGCTGGACGTTTGGCATGTTGGCCGGAGAGTGCTTCTCGGGCCGCCAACTGCAACCTCACAGGTACCTCCAAGGTTCCCCGCCCAGCGAAAGCCCCCAGACCCAAATTGAGAGGGGCTGCTTGTGGGCCCCCTGGGGGGCTTTCAGGCCAGCTAGGTCTTTGGCTGCTGGCCCCTTTCGTTTGGGAGCTATTGCTGGACGTTTGGCATGTTGGCCGGAGAGTGCTTCTCGGGCCGCCAACTGCAACCTTGCAGGTACCTCCAAGGTTTCCTACCCAGCGAAAGCCCCCAGACCCAAATTGAGAGGGGCAGCTTGTGGGCCCCCTGGGGGGCTTTCAGGCCAGCTAGGTCTTTGGCTGCTGGCCCCTTTCGTTTGGGAGCTATTGCTGGACGTTTGGCATGTTGGCCGGAGAGTGCTTCTCGGGCTGCGAACTGCAACCTTGCAGGTACCTCCAAGGTTTCCTGCCCAGCAAAAGCCCCCAGACCCAAATTGAGAGGGGCAGCTTGTGGGCCCCCTGGGGGGCTTTCAGGCCAGCTAGGTCTTTGGCTGCTAGCCCCTTTCGCTTGGGAGCTATTGCTGGACGTTTGGCATGTTGGCCGGAGAGTGCTTTTCGGGCTGCGAACTGCAACCCCACAGGTACCTCCAAGGTTCCCCGCCCAGCGAAAGCCCCCAGACCCAAATTGAGAGGGGCTGCTTGTGGGCCCCCTGGGGGGCTTTCAGGCCAGCTAGGTCTTTGGCTGCTGGCCCCTTTGGTTTGGGAGCTATTGCTGGACGTTTGGCATGTTGGCCGGAGAGTGCTTCTCGGGCTGCCAACTACAACCTCGCAGGTACCTCCAAGGTTCCCCGCCCAGCGAAAGCCCCCAGACCCAAATTGAGAGGGGCTGCTTGTGGGCCCCCTGGGGGGCTTTCAGGCCAGCTAGGTCTTTGGCTGCTGGCCCCTTTGGTTTGGGAGCTATTGCTGGACGTTTGGCATGTTGGCCGGAGAGTGCTTCTCGGGCCGCCAACTGCAACCCCACAGGTACCTCCAAGGTTCCCCGCCCAGCGAAAGCCCCCAGACCCAAATTGAGAGGGGCTGCTTGTGGGCCCCCTGGGGGGCTTTCAGGCCAGCTAGGTCTTTGGCTGCTGGCCCCTTTCGTTTGGGAGCTATTGCTGGACGTTTGGCATGTTGGCCGGAGAGTGCTTCTCGGGCCGCCAACTGCAACCTTGCAGGTACCTCCAAGGTTCCCCGCCCAGCGAAAGCCCCCAGACCCAAATTGAGAGGGGCTGCTTGTGGGCCCCCTGGGGGGCTTTCAGGCCAGCTAGGTTTTTGGCTGTTGGCCCCTTTCATTTGGGAGCTATTGCTGGACGTTTGGCATGTTGGCCGGAGAGTGCTTTTCGGGCTGCGAACTGCAACCTTGCAGGTACCTCCAAGGTTCCCCGCCCAGCGAAAGCCCCCAGACCCAAATTGAGAGGGGCTGCTTGTGGGCCCCCTGGGGGGCTTTCAGGCCAGCTAGGTCTTTGGCTGCTGGCCCCTTTCGTTTGGGAGCTATTGCTGGACGTTTGGCATGTTGGCCGGAGAGTGCTTCTCAGGCCACCAACTGCAACCTTGCAGGTACCTCCAAGGTTCCCTGCCCAGCGAAAGCCCCCAGACCCAAATTGAGAGGGGCTGCTTGTGGGCCCCCTGGGGGGCTTTCAGGCCAGCTAGGTCTTTGGCTGCTGGCCCCTTTCGTTTGGGAGCTATTGCTGGACGTTTGGCATGTTGGCCGGAGAGTGCTTCTCGGGCCGCCAACTGCAACCTTGCAGGTACCTCCAAGGTTCCCCGCCCAGCGAAAGCCCCCAGACCCAAATTGAGAGGGGCTGCTTGTGGGCCCCCTGGGGGGCTTTCAGGCCAGCTAGGTCTTTGGCTGCTGGCCCCTTTCGTTTGGGAGCTATTGCTGGACGTTTGGCATGTTGGCCGGAGAGTGCTTTTCGGGCTGCGATATGCAACCCCACAGGTACCTCCAAGGTTCCCCGCCCAGCGAAAGCCCCCAGACACAAATTGAGAGGGGCTGCTTGTGGGCCCCCTGGGGGGCTTTCAGGCCAGCTAGGTCTTTGGGTGCTGGCCACTTTCGTTTGGGAGCTATTGCTGGACGTTTGGCATGTTGGCCGGAGAGTGCTTCTCCGGCCGCCAACTGCAACCTTGCAGGTACCTCCAAGGTTCCCTGCCCAGCGAAAGCCCCCAGACCCAAATTGAGAGGGGCTGCTTGTGGGGCCCCTGGGGGGCTTTCAGGCCAGCTAGGTCTTTGGCTGCTGGCACCTTTCGTTTGGGAGCTATTGCTGGACGTTTGGCATGTTGGCCGGAGAGTGCTTCTCGGGCCGCCAACTGCAACCTTGCAGGTACCTCCAAGGTTCCCCGCCCAGCGAAAGCCCCCAGACCCAAATTGAGAGGGGCTGCTTGTGGGCCCCCTGGGGGGCTTTCAGGCCAGCTAGGTCTTTGGCTGCTGGCCCCTTTCGTTTGGGAGCTATTGCTGGACGTTTGGCATGTTGGCCGGAGAGTGCTTCTCGGGCCGCCAACTGCAACCTTGCAGGTACCTCCAAGGTTCCCCGCCCAGCGAAAGCCCCCAGACCCAAATTGAGAGGGGCTGCTTGTGGGCCCCCTGGGGGGCTTTCAGGCCAGCTAGGTCTTTGGCTGCTGGCCCCTTTCGTTTGGGAGCTATTGCTGGACGTTTGGCATGTTGGCCGGAGAGTGCTTCTCGGGCCGCCAACTGCAACCTCGCAGGTACCTCCAAGGTTCCCCGCCCAGCGAAAGCCCCCAGACCCAAATTGAGAGGGGCTGCTTGTGGGCCCCCTGGGGGGCTTTCAGGCCAGCTAGGTCTTTGGGTGCTGGCCCCTTTCGTTTGGGAGCTATTGCTGGACGTTTGGCATGTTGGCCGGAGAGTGCTTCTCGGGCCGCCAACTGCAACCCCACAGGTACCTCCAAGGTTCCCCGCCCAGCGAAAGCCCCCAGACCCAAATTGAGAGGGGCTGCTTGTGGGCCCCCTGGGGGGCTTTCAGGCCAGCTAGGTCTTTGGCGGCTGGCCCCTTTCGTTTGGGAGCTATTGCTGGACGTTTGGCATGTTGGCCGGAGAGTGCTTCTCGGGCCGTCAACTGCAACCCCACAGGTACCTCCAAGGTTCCCTGCCCAGCGAAAGCCCCCAGACCCAAATTGAGAGGGGCTGCTTGTGGGCCCCCTGGGGGGCTTTCAGGCCAGCTAGGTCTTTGGCTGCTGGCCCCTTTCGTTTGGGAGCTATTGCTGGACGTTTGGCATGTTGGCCGGAGAGTGCTTCTCGGGCCGCCAACTGCAACCTTGCAGGTACCTCCAAGGTTCCCCGCCCAGCGAAAGCCCCCAGACCCAAATTGAGAGGGGCTGCTTGTGGGCCCCCTGGGGGGCTTTCAGGCCAGCTAGGTCTTTGGCTGCTGGCCCCTTTCGTTTGGGAGCTATTGCTGGACGTTTGGCATGTTGGCCGGAGAGTGCTTCTCGGGCCGCCAACTGCAACCTCGCAGGTACCTCCAAGGTTCCCCGCCCAGCGAAAGCCCCCAGACCCAAATTGAGAGGGGCTGCTTGTGGGCCCCCTGGGGGGCTTTCAGGCCAGCTAGGTCTTTGGCTGCTGGCCCCTTTCGTTTGGGAGCTATTGCTGGACGTTTGGCATGTTGGCCGGAGAGTGCTTCTCGGGCCGCCAACTGCAACCTTGCAGGTACCTCCAAGGTTCCCCGCCCAGCGAAAGCCCCCAGACCCAAATTGAGAGGGGCTGCTTGTGGGCCCCCTGGGGGGCTTTCAGGCCAGCTAGGTCTTTGGGTGCTGGCCCCTTTCGTTTGGGAGCTATTGCTGGACGTTTGGCATGTTGGCCGGAGAGTGCTTTTCGGGCTGCGAACTGCAACCTTGCAGGTACCTCCAAGGTTCCCCGCCCAGCGAAAGCCCCCAGACCCAAATTGAGAGGGGCTGCTTGTGGGCCCCCTGGGGGGCTTTCAGGCCAGCTAGGTCTTTGGCTGCTGGCCCCTTTCGTTTGGGAGCTATTGCTGGACGTTTGGCATGTTGGCCGGAGAGTGCTTCTCGGGCCGCTAACTGCAACCTTGCAGGTACCTCCAAGGTTCCCCGCCCAGCGAAAGCCCCCAGACCCAAATTGAGAGGGGCTGCTTGTGGGCCCCCTGGGGGGCTTTCAGGCCAGCTAGGTCTTTGGCTGCTGGCCCCTTTCGTTTGGGAGCTCTTGCTGGACGTTTGGCATGTTGGCCGGAGAGTGCTTCTCGGGCCGCCAACTGCAACCCCACAGGTACCTCCAAGGTTCCCCGCCCAGCGAAAGCCCCCAGACCCAAATTGAGAGGGGCTGCTTGTGGGCCCCCTGGGGGGCTTTCAGGCCAGCTAGGTCTTTGGCTGCTGGCCCCTTTCGTTTGGGAGCTATTGCTGGACGTTTGGCATGTTGGCCGGAGAGTGCTTTTCGGGCCGCCAACTGCAACCTTGCAGGTACCTCCAAGGTTCCCCGCCCAGCGAAAGCCCCCAGACCCAAATTGAGAGGGGCTGCTTGTGGGCCCCCTGGGGGGCTTTCAGGCCAGCTAGGTCTTTGGGTGCTGGCCCCTTTCGTTTGGGAGCTATTGCTGGACGTTTGGCATGTTGGCCGGAGAGTGCTTCTCGGGCCGCCAACTACAAACCCACAGGTACCTCCAAGGTTCCCCGCCCAGCGAAAGCCCCCAGACCCAAATTGAGAGGGGCTGCTTGTGGGCCCCCTGGGGGGCTTTCAGGCCAGCTAGGTCTTTGGCTGCTGGCCCCTTTCGTTTGGGAGCTATTGCTGGACGTTTGGCATGTTGGCCGGAGAGTGCTTCTCGGGCCGCCAACTGCAACCTTGCAGGTACCTCCAAGGTTCCCCGCCCAGCGAAAGCCCCCAGACCCAAATTGAGAGGGGCTGCTTGTGGGCCCCCTGGGGGGCTTTCAGGCCAGCTAGGTCTTTGGCTGCTGGCCCCTTTCGTTTGGGAGCTATTGCTGGACGTTTGGCATGTTGGCCGGAGAGTGCTTCTCGGGCCGCCAACTGCAACCTTGCAGGTACCTCCAAGGTTCCCCGCCCAGCGAAAGCCCCCAGACCCAAATTGAGAGGGGCTGCTTGTGGGCCCCCTGGGGGGCTTTCAGGCCAGCTAGGTTTTTGGCTGCTGGCCCCTTTCGTTTGGGAGCTATTGCTGGACGTTTGGCATGTTGGCCGGAGAGTGCTTTTCGGGCTGCGAACTGCAACCTTGCAGGTACCTCCAAGGTTCCCCGCCCAGCGAAAGCCACCAGACCCAAATTGAGAGGGGCTGCTTGTGGGCCCCCTGGGGGGCTTTCAGGCCAGCTAGGTCTTTGGCTGCTGGCCCCTTTCGTTTGGGAGCTATTGCTGGACGTTTGGCATGTTGGCCGGAGAGTGCTTTTCGGGCTGCGATATGCAACCCCACAGGTACCTCCAAGGTTCCCCGCCCAGCGAAAGCCCCCAGACCCAAATTGAGAGGGGCTGCTTGTGGGCCCCCTGGGGGGCTTTCAGGCCAGCTAGGTCTTTGGCTGCTGGCCCCTTTCGTTTGGGAGCTATTGCTGGATGTTTGGCATGTTGGCCGGAGAGTGCTTCTCGGGCCGCGAACTGCAAGCCCACACGTACCTCCAAGGTTCCCCGCCCAGCGAAAGCCCCCAGACCCAAATTGAGAGGGGCTGCTTGTGGGCCCCCTGGGGGGCTTTCAGGCCAGCTAGGTCTTTGGCTGCTGGCCCCTTTCGTTTGGGAGCTATTGCTGGACGTTTGGCATGTTGGCCGGAGAGTGCTTCTCGGGCCGCCAACTTCAACCCCACAGGTACCTCCAAGGTTCCCCGACCAGCGAAAGCCCCCAGACCCAAATTGAGAGGGGCTGCTTGTGGGCCCCCTGGGGGGCTTTCAGGCCAGCTAGGTCTTTGGCTGCTGGCCCCTTTCGTTTGGGAGCTATTGCTGGACGTTTGGCATGTTGGCCGGATAGTGCTTCTCGGGCCGTCAACTGCAACCTTGCAGGTACCTCCAAGGTTCCCCGCCCAGCGAAAGCCCCCAGACCCAAATTGAGAGGGGCTGCTTGTGGGCCCCCTGGGGGGCTTTCAGGCCAGCTAGGTCTTTGGCTGCTGGCCCCTTTCGTTTGGGAGCTATTGCTGGACGTTTGGCATGTTGGCCGGAGAGTGCTTCTCGGGCCGCCAACTGCAACCTTGCAGGTACCTCCAAGGTTCCCCGCCCAGCGAAAGCCCCCAGACCCAAATTGAGAGGGGCTGCTTGTGGGCCCCCTGGGGGGCTTTCAGGCCAGCTAGGTCTTTGGCTGCTGGCCCCTTTCGTTTGGGAGCTATTGCTGGACGTTTGGCATGTTGGCCGGAGAGTGCTTTTCGGGCTGCGAACTGCAACCTTGCAGGTACCTCCAAGGTTCCCCGCCCAGCGAAAGCCCCCAGACCCAAATTGAGAGGGGCTGCTTGTGGGCCCCCTGGGGGGCTTTCAGGCCAGCTAGGTCTTTGGCTGCTGGCCCCTTTCGTTTGGGAGCTATTGCTGGACGTTTGGCATGTTGGCCGGAGAGTGCTTCTCGGGCCGCTAACTGCAACCTTGCAGGTACCTCCAAGGTTCCCCGCCCAGCGAAAGCCCCCAGACCCAAATTGAGAGGGGCTGCTTGTGGGCCCCCTGGGGGGCTTTCAGGCCAGCTAGGTCTTTGGCTGCTGGCCCCTTTCGTTTGGGAGCTCTTGCTGGACGTTTGGCATGTTGGCCGGAGAGTGCTTCTCGGGCCGCCAACTGCAACCTTGCAGGTACCTCCAAGGTTCCCCGCCCAGCGAAAGCCCCCAGACCCAAATTGAGAGGGGCTGCTTGTGGGCCCCCTGGGGGGCTTTCAGGCCAGCTAGGTCTTTGGCTGCTGGCCCCTTTCGTTTGGGAGCTATTGCTGGATGTTTGGCATGTTGGCCGGAGAGTGCTTCTCGGGCCGCCAACTGCAACCTTGCAGGTACCTCCAAGGTTCCCCGCCCAGCGAAAGCCCCCAGACCCAAATTGAGAGGGGCTGCTTGTGGGCCCCCTGGGGGGCTTTCAGGCCAGCTAGGTCTTTGGCTGCTGGCCCCTTTCGTTTGGGAGCTATTGCTGGACGTTTGGCATGTTGGCCGGAGAGTGCTTCTCGGGCCGCCAACTGCAACCTTGCAGGTACCTCCAAGGTTCCCCGCCCAGCGAAAGCCCCCAGACCCAAATTGAGAGGGGCTGCTTGTGGGCCCCCTGGGGGGCTTTCAGGCCAGCTAGGTTTTTGGCTGCTGGCCCCTTTCGTTTGGGAGCTATTGCTGGACGTTTGGCATGTTGGCCGGAGAGTGCTTTTCGGGCTGCGAACTGCAACCTTGCAGGTACCTCCAAGGTTCCCCGCCCAGCGAAAGCCACCAGACCCAAATTGAGAGGGGCTGCTTGTGGGCCCCCTGGGGGGCTTTCAGGCCAGCTAGGTCTTTGGCTGCTGGCCCCTTTCGTTTGGGAGCTATTGCTGGACGTTTGGCATGTTGGCCGGAGAGTGCTTCTCAGGCCACCAACTGCAACCTTGCAGGTACCTCCAAGGTTCCCTGCCCAGCGAAAGCCCCCAGACCCAAATTGAGAGGGGCTGCTTGTGGGCCCCCTGGGGGGCTTTCAGGCCAGCTAGGTCTTTGGGTGCTGGCCCCTTTCGTTTGGGAGCTATTGCTGGACGTTTGGCATGTTGGCCGGAGAGTGCTTCTCGGGCCGCCAACTTCAACCCCACAGGTACCTCCAAGGTTCCCCGCCCAGCGAAAGCCCCCAGACCCAAATTGAGAGGGGCTGCTTGTGGGCCCCCTGGGGGGCTTTCAGGCCAGCTAGGTCTTTGGCTGCTGGCCCCTTTCGTTTGGGAGCTATTGCTGGACGTTTGGCATGTTGGCCGGAGAGTGCTTTTCGGGCTGCGATATGCAACCCCACAGGTACCTCCAAGGTTCCCCGCCCAGCGAAAGCCCCCAGACCCAAATTGAGAGGGGCTGCTTGTGGGCCCCCTGGGGGGCTTTCAGGCCAGCTAGGTCTTTGGCTGCTGGCCCCTTTCGTTTGGGAGCTATTGCTGGATGTTTGGCATGTTGGCCGGAGAGTGCTTCTCGGGCCGCGAACTGCAACCCCACACGTACCTCCAAGGTTCCCCGCCCAGCGAAAGCCCCCAGACCCAAATTGAGAGAGGCTGCTTGTGGGCCCCCTGGGGGGCTTTCAGGCCAGCTAGGTCTTTGGCTGCTGGCCCCTTTCGTTTGGGAGCTATTGCTGGACGTTTGGCATGTTGGCCGGAGAGTGCTTCTCGGGCCGCCAACTTCAACCCCACAGGTACCTCCAAGGTTCCCCGCCCAGCGAAAGCCCCCAGACCCAAATTGAGAGGGGCTGCTTGTGGGCCCCCAGGGGGGCTTTCAGGCCAGCTAGGTCTTTGGCTGCTGGCCCCTTTCGTTTGGGAGCTATTGCTGGACGTTTGGCATGTTGGCCGGAGAGTGCTTTTCGGGCTGCGATATGCAACCCCACAGGTACCTCCAAGGTTCCCCGCCCAGCGAAAGCCCCCAGACCCAAATTGAGAGGGGCTGCTTGTGGGCCCCCTGGGGGGCTTTCAGGCCAGCTAGGTCTTTGGCTGCTGGCCCCTTTCGTTTGGGAGCTATTGCTGGACGTTTGGCATGTTGGCCGGAGAGTGCTTCTCGGGCCGCCAACTGCAACCTTGCAGGTACCTCACAGGTTCCCAGCCCAGCGAAAGCCCCCAGACCCAAATTGAGAGGGGCTGCTTGTGGGCCCCCTGGGGGGCTTTCAGGCCAGCTAGGTCTTTGGCTGCTGGCCCCTTTCGTTTGGGAGCTATTGCTGGACGTTTGGCATGTTGGCCGGAGAGTGCTTCTCGGGCTGCGAACTGCAGCCTTGCAGGTACCTCCAAGGTTCCCCGCCCAGCGAAAGCCCCCAGACCCAAATTGAGAGGGGCTGCTTGTGGGCCCCCTGGGGGGCTTTCAGGCCAGCTAGGTCTTTGGCTGCTGGCCCCTTTCGTTTGGGAGCTATTGCTGGACGTTTGGCATGTTGGCCGGAGAGTGCTTCTCGGGCCGCCAACTGCAACCTTGCAGGTACCTCCAAGGTTCCCCGCCCAGCGAAAGCCCCCAGACCCAAATTGAGAGGGGCTGCTTGTGGGCCCCCTGGGGGGCTTTCAGGCCAGCTAGGTCTTTGGCTGCTGGCCCCTTTCGTTTGGGAGCTATTGCTGGACGTTTGGCATGTTGGCCGGAGAGTGCTTCTCGGGCCGCCAACTGCAACCTCGCAGGTACCTCCAAGGTTCCCCGCCCAGCGAAAGCCCCCAGACCCAAATTGAGAGGGGCTGCTTGTGGGCCCCCTGGGGGGCTTTCAGGCCAGCTAGGTCTTTGGCTGCTGGCCCCTTTCGTTTGGGAGCTATTGCTGGACGTTTGGCATGTTGGCCGGAGAGTGCTTCTCGGGCCGCCAACTGCAACCTTGCAGGTACCTCACAGGTTCCCAGCCCAGCGAAAGCCCCCAGACCCAAATTGAGAGGGGCTGCTTGTGGGCCCCCTGGGGGGCTTTCAGGCCAGCTAGGTCTTTGGCTGCTGGCCCCTTTCGTTTGGGAGCTATTGCTGGACGTTTGGCATGTTGGCCGGAGAGTGCTTCTCGGGCTGCGAACTGCAACCTTGCAGGTACCTCCAAGGTTCCCCGCCCAGCGAAAGCCCCCAGACCCAAATTGAGAGGGGCTGCTTGTGGGCCCCCTGGGGGGCTTTCAGGCCAGCTAGGTCTTTGGCTGCTGGCCCCTTTCGTTTGGGAGCTATTGCTGGACGTTTGGCATGTTGGCCGGAGAGTGCTTTTCGGGCTGCGAACTGCAACCTTGCAGGTACCTCCAAGGTTCCCCGCCCAGCGAAAGCCCCCAGACCCAAATTGAGAGGGGCTGCTTGTGGGCCCCCTGGGGGGCTTTCAGGCCAGCTAGGTCTTTGGCTGCTGGCCCCTTTCGTTTGGGAGCTATTGCTGGACGTTTGGCATGTTGGCCGGAGAGTGCTTTTCGGGCCGCCAACTGCAACCTTGCAGGTACCTCCAAGGTTCCCCGTCCAGCGAAAGCCCCCAGACCCAAATTGAGAGGGGCTGCTTGTGGGCCCCCTGGGGGGCTTTCAGGCCAGCTAGGTCTTTGGCTGCTGGCCCCTTTGGTTTGGGAGCTATTGCTGGACGTTTGGCATGTTGGCCGGAGAGTGCTTCTCGGGCCGCCAACTACAAACCTACAGGTACCTCCAAGGTTCCCCGCCCAGCGAAAGCCCCCAGACCCAAATTGAGAGGGGCTGCTTGTGGGCCCCCTGGGGGGCTTTCAGGCCAGCTAGGTCTTTGGCTGCTGGCCCCTTTCGTTTGGGAGCTATTGCTGGACGTTTGGCATGTTGGCCGGAGAGTGCTTCTCGGGCCGCCAACTGCAACCTTGCAGGTACCTCCAAGGTTCCCCGCCCAGCGAAAGCCCCCAGACCCAAATTGAGAGGGGCTGCTTGTGGGCCCCCTGGGGGGCTTTCAGGCCAGCTAGGTCTTTGGCTGCTGGCCCCTTTCGTTTGGGAGCTATTGCTGGACGTTTGGCATGTTGGCCGGAGAGTGCTTTTCGGGCTGCGAACTGCAACCTTGCAGGTACCTCCAAGGTTCCCCGCCCAGCGAAAGCCACCAGACCCAAATTGAGAGGGGCTGCTTGTGGGCCCCCTGGGGGGCTTTCAGGCCAGCTAGGTCTTTGGCTGCTGGCCCCTTTCGTTTGGGAGCTATTGCTGGACGTTTGGCATGTTGGCCGGAGAGTGCTTCTCAGGCCACCAACTGCAACCTTGCAGGTACCTCCAAGGTTCCCTGCCCAGCGAAAGCCCCCAGACCCAAATTGAGAGGGGCAGCTTGTGGGCCCCCTGGGGGGCTTTCAGGCCAGCTAGGTCTTTGGGTGCTGGCCCCTTTCGTTTGGGAGCTATTGCTGGACGTTTGGCATGTTGGCCGGAGAGTGCTTCTCGGGCCGCCAACTTCAACCCCACAGGTACCTCCAAGGTTCCCCGCCCAGCGAAAGCCCCCAGACCCAAATTGAGAGGGGCTGCTTGTGGGCCCCCTGGGGGGCTTTCAGGCCAGCTAGGTCTTTGGCTGCTGGCCCCTTTCGTTTGGGAGCTATTGCTGGACGTTTGGCATGTTGGCCGGAGAGTGCTTTTCGGGCTGCGATATGCAACCCCACAGGTACCTCCAAGGTTCCTCGCCCAGCGAAAGCCCCCAGACCCAAATTGAGAGGGGCTGCTTGTGGGCCCCCTGGGGGGCTTTCAGGCCAGCTAGGTCTTTGGCTGCTGGCCCCTTTCGTTTGGGAGCTATTGCTGGATGTTTGGCATGTTGGCCGGAGAGTGCTTCTCGGGCCGCCAACTGCAACCTTGCAGGTACCTCCAAGGTTCCCCGCCCAGCGAAAGCCCCCAGACCCAAATTGAGAGAGGCTGCTTGTGGGCCCCCTGGGGGGCTTTCAGGCCAGCTAGGTCTTTGGCTGCTGGCCCCTTTCGTTTGGGAGCTATTGCTGGACGTTTGGCATGTTGGCCGGAGAGTGCTTCTCGGGCCGCCAACTTCAACCCCACAGGTACCTCCAAGGTTCCCCGCCCAGCGAAAGCCCCCAGACCCAAATTGAGAGGGGCTGCTTGTGGGCCCCCTGGGGGGCTTTCAGGCCAGCTAGGTCTTTGGCTGCTGGCCCCTTTCGTTTGGGAGCTATTGCTGGACGTTTGGCATGTTGGCCGGAGAGTGCTTCTCGGGCCGCCAACTGCAACCTTGCAGGTACCTCCAAGGTTCCCCGCCCAGCGAAAGCCCCCAGACCCAAATTGAGAGGGGCTGCTTGTGGGCCCCCTGGGGGGCTTTCAGGCCAGCTAGGTCTTTGGCTGCTGGCCCCTTTCGTTTGGGAGCTATTGCTGGACGTTTGGCATGTTGGCCGGAGAGTGCTTCTCGGGCCGCCAACTGCAACCTCGCAGGTACCTCCAAGGTTCCCCGCCCAGCGAAAGCCCCCAGACCCAAATTGAGAGGGGCTGCTTGTGGGCCCCCTGGGGGGCTTTCAGGCCAGCTAGGTCTTTGGCTGCTGGCCCCTTTCGTTTGGGAGCTATTGCTGGACGTTTGGCATGTTGGCCGGAGAGTGCTTCTCGGGCCGCCAACTGCAACCTTGCAGGTACCTCCAAGGTTCCCCGCCCAGCGAAAGCCCCCAGACCCAAATTGAGAGGGGCTGCTTGTGGGCCCCCTGGGGGGCTTTCAGGCCAGCTAGGTCTTTGGCTGCTGGCACCTTTCGTTTGGGAGCTATTGCTGGACGTTTGGCATGTTGGCCGGAGAGTGCTTCTCGGGCCGCCAACTGCAACCTTGCAGGTACCTCCAAGGTTCCCCGCCCAGCGAAAGCCCCCAGACCCAAATTGAGAGGGGCTGCTTGTGGGCCCCCTGGGGGGCTTTCAGGCCAGCTAGGTCTTTGGCTGCTGGCCCCTTTCGTTTGGGAGCTATTGCTGGACGTTTGGCATGTTGGCCGGAGAGTGCTTCTCGGGCCGCCAACTGCAACCTTGCAGGTACCTCCAAGGTTCCCCGCCCAGCGAAAGCCACCAGACCCAAATTGAGAGGGGCTGCTTGTGGGCCCCCTGGGGGGCTTTCAGGCCAGCTAGGTCTTTGGCTGCTGGCCCCTTTCGTTTGGGAGCTATTGCTGGACGTTTGGCATGTTGGCCGGAGAGTGCTTCTCGGGCCGCCAACTGCAACCTTGCAGGTACCTCCAAGGTTCCCCGCCCAGCGAAAGCCCCCAGACCCAAATTGAGAGGGGCTGCTTGTGGGCCCCCTGGGGGGCTTTCAGGCCAGCTAGGTCTTTGGCTGCTGGCCCCTTTCGTTTGGGAGCTATTGCTGGACGTTTGGCATGTTGGCCGGAGAGTGCTTCTTGGGCCGCGAACTGCAACCCCACAGGTACGTCCAAGGTTCCCCGCCCAGCGAAAGCCCCCAGACCCAAATTGAGAGGGGCTGCTTGTGGGCCCCCTGGGGGGCTTTCAGGCCAGCTAGGTCTTTGGCTGCTGGCCCCTTTCGTTTGGGAGCTCTTGCTGGACGTTTGGCATGTTGGCCGTAGAGTGCTTTTCGGGCTGCGAACTGCAACCTTGCAGGTACCTCCAAGGTTCCCTGCCCAGCGAAAGCCCCCAGACCCAAATTGAGAGGGGCTGCTTGTGGGCCCCCTGGGGGGCTTTCAGGCCAGCTAGGTCTTTGGCTGCTGGCCCCTTTCGTTTGGGAGCTATTGCTGGACGTTTGGCATGTTGGCCGGAGAGTGCTTCTCGGGCCGCCAACTGCAACCTTGCAGGTACCTCCAAGGTTCCCCGCCCAGCGAAAGCCCCCAGACCCAAATTGAGAGGGGCTGCTTGTGGGCCCCCTGGGGGGCTTTCAGGCCAGCTAGGTCTTTGGCTGCTGGCCCCTTTCGTTTGGGAGCTATTGCTGGACGTTTGGCATGTTGGCCGGAGAGTGCTTCTCGGGCCGCCAACTGCAACCTCGCAGGTACCTCACAGGTTCCCCGCCCAGCGAAAGCCCCCAGACCCAAATTGAGAGGGGCTGCTTGTGGGCCCCCTGGGGGGCTTTCAGGCCAGCTAGGTCTTTGGCTGCTGGCACCTTTCGTTTGGGAGCTATTGCTGGACGTTTGGCATGTTGTCCGGAGAGTGCTTCTCAGGCCGCGAACTGCAACCTTGCAGGTACCTCCAAGGTTCCCCGCCCAGCGAAAGCCCCCAGACCCAAATTGAGAGGGGCTGCTTGTGGGCCCCCTGGGGGGCTTTCAGGCCAGCTAGGTCTTTGGCTGCTGGCCCCTTTCGTTTGGGAGCTATTGCTGGACGTTTGGCATGTTGGCCGGAGAGTGCTTCTCGGGCCGCCAACTGCAACCTTGCAGGTACCTCCAAGGTTCCCCGCCCAGCGAAAGCCCCCAGACCCAAATTGAGAGGGGCTGCTTGTGGGCCCCCTGGGGGGCTTTCAGGCCAGCTAGGTCTTTGGCTGCTGGCCCCTTTCGTTTGGGAGCTATTGCTGGACGTTTGGCATGTTGGCCGGAGAGTGCTTTTCGGGCTGCGAAATGCAACCCCACAGGTACCTCCAAGGTTCCCCGCCCAGCGAAAGCCCCCAGACACAAATTGAGAGGGGCTGCTTGTGGGCCCCCTGGGGGGCTTTCAGGCCAGCTAGGTCTTTGGCTGCTGGCCCCTTTCGTTTGGGAGCTATTGCTGGACGTTTGGCATGTTGGCCGGAGAGTGCTTCTCCGGCCGCGAACTGCAACCTTGCAGGTACCTCCAAGGTTCCCCGCCCAGCGAAAGCCCCCACACCCAAATTGAGAGGGGCTGCTTGTGGGCCCCCTGGGGCGCTTTCAGGCCAGCTAGGTCTTTGGCTGCTGGCCCCTTTCGTTTGGGAGCTATTGCTGGACGTTTGGCATGTTGGCCGGAGAGTGCTTCTCGGGCCGCCAACTGCAACCTTGCAGGTACCTCCAAGGTTCCCCGCCCAGCGAAAGCCCCCAGACCCAAATTGAGAGGGGCTGCTTGTGGGCCCCCTGGGGGGCTTTCAGGCCAGCTAGGTCTTTGGGTGCTGGCACCTTTCGTTTGGGAGCTATTGCTGGACGTTTGGCATGTTGTCCGGAGAGTGCTTTTCGGGCCGCGAACTGCAACCTTGCAGGTACCTCCAACGTTCCCCGCCCAGCGAAAGCCCCAGACCCAAATTGAGAGGGGCTGCTTGTGGGCCCCCTGGGGGGCTTTCAGGCCAGCTAGGTCTTTGGCTGCTGGCCCCTTTCGTTTGGGAGCTATTGCTGGACGTTTGGCATGTTGGCCGGAGAGTGCATCTCGGGCCGCCAACTGCAACCTTGCAGGTACCTCCAAGGTTCCCCGCCCAGCGAAAGCCCCCAGACCCAAATTGAGAGGGGCTGCTTGTGGGCCCCCTGGGGGGCTTTCAGGCCAGCTAGGTCTTTGGCTGCTGGCCCCTTTCGTTTGGGAGCTATTGCTGGACGTTTGGCATGTTGGCCGGAGAGTGCTTTTCGGGCTGCGATATGCAACCCCACAGGTACCTCCAAGGTTCCCCGCCCAGCGAAAGCCCCCAGACCCAAATTGAGAGGGGCTGCTTGTGGGCCCCCTGGGGGGCTTTCAGGCCAGCTAGGTCTTTGGCTGCTGGCACCTTTCATTTGGGAGCTATTGCTGGACGTTTGGCATGTTGGCTGGAGAGTGCTTCTCGGGCTGCCAACTGCAACCCCACAGGTACCTCCAAGGTTCCCCGCCTAGCGAAAGCCCCCAGACCCAAATTGAGAGGGGCTGCTTGTGGGCCCCCTGGGGGGCTTTCAGGCCAGCTAGGTCTTTGGCTGCTGGCCCCTTTCGTTTGGGAATTATTGCTGGACGTTTGGCATGTTGGCCGGAGAGTGCTTCTCGGGCTGCGAACTGCAACCTTGCAGGTACCTCCAAGGTTCCCCGCCCAGCGAAAGCCCCAGACCCAAATTGAGAGGGGCTGCTTGTGGGCCCCCTGGGGGGCTTTCAGGCCAGCTAGGTCTTTGGCTGCTGGCCCCTTTCGTTTGGGAGCTATTGCTGGACGTTTGGCATGTTGGCCGGAGAGTGCTTCTCGGGCCGCCAACTGCAACCTTGCAGGTACCTCCAAGGTTCCCCGCCCAGCGAAAGCCCCCAGACCCAAATTGAGAGGGGCTGCTTGTGGGCCCCCTGGGGGGCTTTCAGGCCAGCTAGGTCTTTGGCTGCTGGCCCCTTTCGTTTGGGAGCTATTGCTGGACGTTTGGCATGTTGGCCGGAGAGTGCTTCTCGGGCCGCCAACTGCAACCTTGCAGGTACCTCCAAGGTTCCCCGCCCAGCGAAAGCCCCCAGACCCAAATTGAGAGGGGCTGCTTGTGGGCCCCCTGGGGGGCTTTCAGGCCAGCTAGGTCTTTGGCTGCTGGCCCCTTTCGTTTGGGAGCTATTGCTGGACGTTTGGCATGTTGGCCGGAGAGTGCTTTTCGGGCTGCGAAATGCAACCCCACAGGTACCTCCAAGGTTCCCCGCCCAGCGAAAGCCCCCAGACACAAATTGAGAGGGGCTGCTTGTGGGCCCCCTGGGGGGCTTTCAGGCCAGCTAGGTCTTTGGCTGCTGGCCCCTTTCGTTTGGGAGCTATTGCTGGACGTTTGGCATGTTGGCCGGAGAGTGCTTCTCCGGCCGCGAACTGCAACCTTGCAGGTACCTCCAAGGTTCCCCGCCCAGCGAAAGCCCCCACACCCAAATTGAGAGGGGCTGCTTGTGGGCCCCCTGGGGCGCTTTCAGGCCAGCTAGGTCTTTGGCTGCTGGCCCCTTTCGTTTGGGAGCTATTGCTGGACGTTTGGCATGTTGGCCGGAGAGTGCTTCTCGGGCCGCCAACTGCAACCTTGCAGGTACCTCCAAGGTTCCCCGCCCAGCGAAAGCCCCCAGACCCAAATTGAGAGGGGCTGCTTGTGGGCCCCCTGGGGGGCTTTCAGGCCAGCTAGGTCTTTGGGTGCTGGCACCTTTCGTTTGGGAGCTATTGCTGGACGTTTGGCATGTTGTCCGGAGAGTGCTTTTCGGGCCGCGAACTGCAACCTTGCAGGTACCTCCAACGTTCCCCGCCCAGCGAAAGCCCCAGACCCAAATTGAGAGGGGCTGCTTGTGGGCCCCCTGGGGGGCTTTCAGGCCAGCTAGGTCTTTGGCTGCTGGCCCCTTTCGTTTGGGAGCTATTGCTGGACGTTTGGCATGTTGGCCGGAGAGTGCATCTCGGGCCGCCAACTGCAACCTTGCAGGTACCTCCAAGGTTCCCCGCCCAGCGAAAGCCCCCAGACCCAAATTGAGAGGGGCTGCTTGTGGGCCCCCTGGGGGGCTTTCAGGCCAGCTAGGTCTTTGGCTGCTGGCCCCTTTCGTTTGGGAGCTATTGCTGGACGTTTGGCATGTTGGCCGGAGAGTGCTTTTCGGGCTGCGATATGCAACCCCACAGGTACCTCCAAGGTTCCCCGCCCAGCGAAAGCCCCCAGACCCAAATTGAGAGGGGCTGCTTGTGGGCCCCCTGGGGGGCTTTCAGGCCAGCTAGGTCTTTGGCTGCTGGCACCTTTCATTTGGGAGCTATTGCTGGACGTTTGGCATGTTGGCTGGAGAGTGCTTCTCGGGCTGCCAACTGCAACCCCACAGGTACCTCCAAGGTTCCCCGCCTAGCGAAAGCCCCCAGACCAAAATTGAGAGGGGCTGCTTGTGGGCCCCCTGGGGGGCTTTCAGGCCAGCTAGGTCTTTGGCTGCTGGCCCCTTTCGTTTGGGAATTATTGCTGGACGTTTGGCATGTTGGCCGGAGAGTGCTTCTCGGGCTGCGAACTGCAACCTTGCAGGTACCTCCAAGGTTCCCCGCCCAGCGAAAGCCCCAGACCCAAATTGAGAGGGGCTGCTTGTGGGCCCCCTGGGGGGCTTTCAGGCCAGCTAGGTCTTTGGCTGCTGGCCCCTTTTGTTTGGGAGCTATTGTTGGACGTTTGGCATGTTGGCCGGAGAGTGCTTCTCGGGCCGCGAACTGCAACCCCACAGGTACCTCCAAGGTTCCCCGCCCAGCGAAAGCCCCCAGACCCAAATTGAGAGGGGCTGCTTGTGGGCCCCCTGGGGGGCTTTCAGGCCAGCTAGGTCTTTGGCGGCTGGCCCCTTTCGTTTGGGAGCTATTGCTGGACGTTTGGCATGTTGGCCGGAGAGTGCTTCTCGGGCTGCGAACTGCAACCCCACAGGTACCTCCAAGGTTCCCTGCCCAGCGAAAGCCCCCAGACCCAAATTGAGAGGGGCTGCTTGTGGGCCCCCTGGGGGGCTTTCAGGCCAGCTAGGTCTTTGGCTGCTGGCCCCTTTCGTTTGGGAGCTATTGCTGGACGTTTGGCATGTTGGCCGGAGAGTGCTTCTCGGGCCGCCAACTGCAACCTTGCAGGTACCTCCAAGGTTCCCCGCCCAGCGAAAGCCCCCAGACCCAAATTGAGAGGGGCTGCTTGTGGGCCCCCTGGGGGGCTTTCAGGCCAGCTAGGTCTTTGGCTGCTGGCCCCTTTCGTTTGGGAGCTATTGCTGGACGTTTGGCATGTTGGCCGGAGAGTGCTTCTCGGGCCGCCAACTGCAACCTCGCAGGTACCTCCAAGGTTCCCCGCCCAGCGAAAGCCCCCAGACCCAAATTGAGAGGGGCTGCTTGTGGGCCCCCTGGGGGGCTTTCAGGCCAGCTAGGTCTTTGGCTGCTGGCCCCTTTCGTTTGGGAGCTATTGCTGGACGTTTGGCATGTTGGCCGGAGAGTGCTTCTCGGGCCGCCAACTGCAACCTTGCAGGTACCTCCAAGGTTCCCCGTCCAGCGAAAGCCCCCAGACCCAAATTGAGAGGGGCTGCTTGTGGGCCCCCTGGGGGGCTTTCAGGCCAGCTAGGTCTTTGGCTGCTGGCACCTTTCGTTTGGGAGCTATTGCTGGACGTTTGGCATGTTGGCCGGAGAGTGCTTCTCGGGCCGCCAACTGCAACCTTGCAGGTACCTCCAAGGTTCCCCGCCCAGCGAAAGCCCCCAGACCCAAATTGAGAGGGGCTGCTTGTGGGCCCCCTGGGGGGCTTTCAGGCCAGCTAGGTCTTTGGCTGCTGGCCCCTTTCGTTTGGGAGCTATTGCTGGACGTTTGGCATGTTGGCCGGAGAGTGCTTCTCGGGCCGCCAACTGCAACCTTGCAGGTACCTCCAAGGTTCCCCGCCCAGCGAAAGCCCCCAGACCCAAATTGAGAGGGGCTGCTTGTGGGCCCCCTGGGGGGCTTTCAGGCCAGCTAGGTCTTTGGCTGCTGGCCCCTTTCGTTTGGGAGCTATTGCTGGACGTTTGGCATGTTGGCCGGAGAGTGCTTCTCGGGCCGCCAACTGCAACCTTGCAGGTACCTCCAAGGTTCCCCGCCCAGCGAAAGCCCCCAGACCCAAATTGAGAGGGGCTGCTTGTGGGCCCCCTGGGGGGCTTTCAGGCCAGCTAGGTCTTTGGCTGCTGGCCCCTTTCGTTTGGGAGCTATTGCTGGACGTTTGGCATGTTGGCCGGAGAGTGCTTCTCAGGCCGCGAACTGCAACCTTGCAGGTACCTCCAAGGTTCCCCGCCCAGCGAAAGCCCCCAGACCCAAATTGAGAGGGGCTGCTTGTGGGCCCCCTGGGGGGCTTTCAGGCCAGCTAGGTCTTTGGCTGCTGGCCCCTTTCGTTTGGGAGCTATTGCTGGACGTTTGGCATGTTGTCCGGAGAGTGCTTCTCGGGCCGCCAACTGCAACCTTGCAGGTACCTCCAAGGTTCCCCGCCCAGCGAAAGCCCCCAGACCCAAATTGAGAGGGGCTGCTTGTGGGCCCCCTGGGGGGCTTTCAGGCCAGCTAGGTCTTTGGCTGCTGGCCCCTTTCGTTTGGGAGCTATTGCTGGACGTTTGGCATGTTGGCCGGAGAGTGCTTTTCGGGCTGCGAACTGCAACCCCACAGGTACCTCCAAGGTTCCCCGCCCAGCGAAAGCCCCCAGACCCAAATTGAGAGGGGCTGCTTGTGGGCCCCCTGGGGGGCTTTCAGGCCAGCTAGGTCTTTGGCTGCTGGCCCCTTTCGTTTGGGAGCTATTGCTGGACGTTTGGCATGTTGGCCGGAGAGTGCTTCTCCGGCCGCGAACTGCAACCTTGCAGGTACCTCCAAGGTTCCCTGCCCAGCGAAAGCCCCCACACCCAAATTGAGAGGGGCTGCTTGTGGGCCCCCTGGGGCGCTTTCAGGCCAGCTAGGTCTTTGGCTGCTGGCCCCTTTCGTTTGGGAGCTATTGCTGGACGTTTGGCATGTTGGCCGGAGAGTGCTTCTCGGGCCGCCAACTGCAACCTTGCAGGTACCTCCAAGGTTCCCCGCCCAGCGAAAGCCCCCAGACCCAAATTGAGAGGGGCTGCTTGTGGGCCCCCTGGGGGGCTTTCAGGCCAGCTAGGTCTTTGGGTGCTGGCACCTTTCGTTTGGGAGCTATTGCTGGACGTTTGGCATGTTGTCCGGAGAGTGCTTCTCGGGCCGCGAACTGCAACCTTGCAGGTACCTCCAACGTTCCCCGCCCAGCGAAAGCCCCAGACCCAAATTGAGAGGGGCTGCTTGTGGGCCCCCTGGGGGGCTTTCAGGCCAGCTAGGTCTTTGGCGGCTGGCCCCTTTCGTTTGGGAGCTATTGCTGGACGTTTGGCATGTTGGCCGGAGAGTGCTTCTCGGGCTGCGAACTGCAACCCCACAGGTACCTCCAAGGTTCCCTGCCCAGCGAAAGCCCCCAGACCCAAATTGAGAGGGGCTGCTTGTGGGCCCCCTGGGGGGCTTTCAGGCCAGCTAGGTCTTTGGCTGCTGGCCCCTTTCGTTTGGGAGCTATTGCTGGACGTTTGGCATGTTGGCCGGAGAGTGCTTCTCGGGCCGCCAACTGCAACCTTGCAGGTACCTCCAAGGTTCCCCGCCCAGCGAAAGCCCCCAGACACAAATTGAGAGGGGCTGCTTGTGGGCCCCCTGGGGGGCTTTCAGGCCAGCTAGGTCTTTGGCTGCTGGCCCCTTTCGTTTGGGAGCTATTGCTGGACGTTTGGCATGTTGGCCGGAGAGTGCTTCTCGGGCCGCCAACTGCAACCTTGCAGGTACCTCCAAGGTTCCCCACCCAGCGAAAGCCCCCAGACCCAAATTGAGAGGGGCTGCTTGTGGGCCCCCTGGGGGGCTTTCAGGCCAGCTAGGTCTTTGGCTGCTGGCCCCTTTCGTTTGGGAGCTATTGCTGGACGTTTGGCATGTTGGCCGGAGAGTGCTTCTCGGGCCGCCAACTGCAACCTTGCAGGTACCTCCAAGGTTCCCCGCCCAGCGAAAGCCCCCAGACCCAAATTGAGAGGGGCTGCTTGTGGGCCCCCTGGGGGGCTTTCAGGCCAGCTAGGTCTTTGGCTGCTGGCCCCTTTCGTTTGGGAGCTATTGCTGGACGTTTGGCATGTTGGCCGGAGAGTGCTTCTCGGGCTGCGAACTGCAACCTTGCAGGTACCTCCAAGGTTCCCCGCCCAGCGAAAGCCCCAGACCCAAATTGAGAGGGGCTGCTTGTGGGCCCCCTGGGGGGCTTTCAGGCCAGCTAGGTCTTTGGCTGCTGGCCCCTTTTGTTTGGGAGCTATTGTTGGACGTTTGGCATGTTGGCCGGAGAGTGCTTCTCGGGCCGCGAACTGCAACCCCACAGGTACCTCCAAGGTTCCCCGCCCAGCGAAAGCCCCCAGACCCAAATTGAGAGGGGCTGCTTGTGGGCCCCCTGGGGGGCTTTCAGGCCAGCTAGGTCTTTGGCGGCTGGCCCCTTTCGTTTGGGAGCTATTGCTGGACGTTTGGCATGTTGGCCGGAGAGTGCTTCTCGGGCTGCGAACTGCAACCCCACAGGTACCTCCAAGGTTCCCTGCCCAGCGAAAGCCCCCAGACCCAAATTGAGAGGGGCTGCTTGTGGGCCCCCTGGGGGGCTTTCAGGCCAGCTAGGTCTTTGGCTGCTGGCCCCTTTCGTTTGGGAGCTATTGCTGGACGTTTGGCATGTTGGCCGGAGAGTGCTTCTCGGGCCGCCAACTGCAACCTTGCAGGTACCTCCAAGGTTCCCCGCCCAGCGAAAGCCCCCAGACCCAAATTGAGAGGGGCTGCTTGTGGGCCCCCTGGGGGGCTTTCAGGCCAGCTAGGTCTTTGGCTGCTGGCCCCTTTCGTTTGGGAGCTATTGCTGGACGTTTGGCATGTTGGCCGGAGAGTGCTTCTCGGGCCGCCAACTGCAACCTCGCAGGTACCTCCAAGGTTCCCCGCCCAGCGAAAGCCCCCAGACCCAAATTGAGAGGGGCTGCTTGTGGGCCCCCTGGGGGGCTTTCAGGCCAGCTAGGTCTTTGGCTGCTGGCCCCTTTCGTTTGGGAGCTATTGCTGGACGTTTGGCATGTTGGCCGGAGAGTGCTTCTCGGGCCGCCAACTGCAACCTTGCAGGTACCTCCAAGGTTCCCCGTCCAGCGAAAGCCCCCAGACCCAAATTGAGAGGGGCTGCTTGTGGGCCCCCTGGGGGGCTTTCAGGCCAGCTAGGTCTTTGGCTGCTGGCACCTTTCGTTTGGGAGCTATTGCTGGACGTTTGGCATGTTGGCCGGAGAGTGCTTCTCGGGCCGCCAACTGCAACCTTGCAGGTACCTCCAAGGTTCCCCGCCCAGCGAAAGCCCCCAGACCCAAATTGAGAGGGGCTGCTTGTGGGCCCCCTGGGGGGCTTTCAGGCCAGCTAGGTCTTTGGCTGCTGGCCCCTTTCGTTTGGGAGCTATTGCTGGACGTTTGGCATGTTGGCCGGAGAGTGCTTCTCGGGCCGCCAACTGCAACCTTGCAGGTACCTCCAAGGTTCCCCGCCCAGCGAAAGCCCCCAGACCCAAATTGAGAGGGGCTGCTTGTGGGCCCCCTGGGGGGCTTTCAGGCCAGCTAGGTCTTTGGCTGCTGGCCCCTTTCGTTTGGGAGCTATTGCTGGACGTTTGGCATGTTGGCCGGAGAGTGCTTCTCGGGCCGCCAACTGCAACCTTGCAGGTACCTCCAAGGTTCCCCGCCCAGCGAAAGCCCCCAGACCCAAATTGAGAGGGGCTGCTTGTGGGCCCCCTGGGGGGCTTTCAGGCCAGCTAGGTCTTTGGCTGCTGGCCCCTTTCGTTTGGGAGCTATTGCTGGACGTTTGGCATGTTGGCCGGAGAGTGCTTCTCAGGCCGCGAACTGCAACCTTGCAGGTACCTCCAAGGTTCCCCGCCCAGCGAAAGCCCCCAGACCCAAATTGAGAGGGGCTGCTTGTGGGCCCCCTGGGGGGCTTTCAGGCCAGCTAGGTCTTTGGCTGCTGGCCCCTTTCGTTTGGGAGCTATTGCTGGACGTTTGGCATGTTGTCCGGAGAGTGCTTCTCGGGCCGCCAACTGCAACCTTGCAGGTACCTCCAAGGTTCCCCGCCCAGCGAAAGCCCCCAGACCCAAATTGAGAGGGGCTGCTTGTGGGCCCCCTGGGGGGCTTTCAGGCCAGCTAGGTCTTTGGCTGCTGGCCCCTTTCGTTTGGGAGCTATTGCTGGACGTTTGGCATGTTGGCCGGAGAGTGCTTCTCGGGCTGCGAACTGCAACCCCACAGGTACCTCCAAGGTTCCCCGCCCAGCGAAAGCCCCCAGACCCAAATTGAGAGGGGCTGCTTGTGGGCCCCCTGGGGGGCTTTCAGGCCAGCTAGGTCTTTGGCTGCTGGCCCCTTTCGTTTGGGAGCTATTGCTGGACGTTTGGCATGTTGGCCGGAGAGTGCTTCTCCGGCCGCGAACTGCAACCTTGCAGGTACCTCCAAGGTTCCCTGCCCAGCGAAAGCCCCCACACCCAAATTGAGAGGGGCTGCTTGTGGGCCCCCTGGGGCGCTTTCAGGCCAGCTAGGTCTTTGGCTGCTGGCCCCTTTCGTTTGGGAGCTATTGCTGGACGTTTGGCATGTTGGCCGGAGAGTGCTTCTCGGGCCGCCAACTGCAACCTTGCAGGTACCTCCAAGGTTCCCCGCCCAGCGAAAGCCCCCAGACCCAAATTGAGAGGGGCTGCTTGTGGGCCCCCTGGGGGGCTTTCAGGCCAGCTAGGTCTTTGGGTGCTGGCACCTTTCGTTTGGGAGCTATTGCTGGACGTTTGGCATGTTGTCCGGAGAGTGCTTCTCGGGCCGCGAACTGCAACCTTGCAGGTACCTCCAACGTTCCCCGCCCAGCGAAAGCCCCAGACCCAAATTGAGAGGGGCTGCTTGTGGGCCCCCTGGGGGGCTTTCAGGCCAGCTAGGTCTTTGGCGGCTGGCCCCTTTCGTTTGGGAGCTATTGCTGGACGTTTGGCATGTTGGCCGGAGAGTGCTTCTCGGGCTGCGAACTGCAACCCCACAGGTACCTCCAAGGTTCCCTGCCCAGCGAAAGCCCCCAGACCCAAATTGAGAGGGGCTGCTTGTGGGCCCCCTGGGGGGCTTTCAGGCCAGCTAGGTCTTTGGCTGCTGGCCCCTTTCGTTTGGGAGCTATTGCTGGACGTTTGGCATGTTGGCCGGAGAGTGCTTCTCGGGCCGCCAACTGCAACCTTGCAGGTACCTCCAAGGTTCCCCGCCCAGCGAAAGCCCCCAGACACAAATTGAGAGGGGCTGCTTGTGGGCCCCCTGGGGGGCTTTCAGGCCAGCTAGGTCTTTGGCTGCTGGCCCCTTTCGTTTGGGAGCTATTGCTGGACGTTTGGCATGTTGGCCGGAGAGTGCTTCTCGGGCCGCCAACTGCAACCTTGCAGGTACCTCCAAGGTTCCCCACCCAGCGAAAGCCCCCAGACCCAAATTGAGAGGGGCTGCTTGTGGGCCCCCTGGGGGGCTTTCAGGCCAGCTAGGTCTTTGGCTGCTGGCCCCTTTCGTTTGGGAGCTATTGCTGGACGTTTGGCATGTTGGCCGGAGAGTGCTTCTCGGGCCGCCAACTGCAACCTTGCAGGTACCTCCAAGGTTCCCCGCCCAGCGAAAGCCCCCAGACCCAAATTGAGAGGGGCTGCTTGTGGGCCCCCTGGGGGGCTTTCAGGCCAGCTAGGTCTTTGGCTGCTGGCCCCTTTCGTTTGGGAGCTATTGCTGGACGTTTGGCATGTTGGCCGGAGAGTGCTTCTCGGGCCGCCAACTGCAACCTCGCAGGTACCTCCAAGGTTCCCCGCCCAGCGAAAGCCCCCAGACCCAAATTGAGAGGGGCTGCTTGTGGGCCCCCTGGGGGGCTTTCAGGCCAGCTAGGTCTTTGGCTGCTGGCCCCTTTCGTTTGGGAGCTATTGCTGGACGTTTGGCATGTTGGCCGGAGAGTGCTTCTCGGGCCGCCAACTGCAACCTTGCAGGTACCTCCAAGGTTCCCCGCCCAGCGAAAGCCCCCAGACCCAAATTGAGAGGGGCTGCTTGTGGGCCCCCTGGGGGGCTTTCAGGCCAGCTAGGTCTTTGGCTGCTGGCCCCTTTCGTTTGGGAGCTATTGCTGGACGTTTGGCATGTTGGCCGGAGAGTGCTTCTCGGGCCGCCAACTGCAACCTTGCAGGTACCTCCAAGGTTCCCCGCCCAGCGAAAGCCCCCAGACCCAAATTGAGAGGGGCTGCTTGTGGGCCCCCTGGGGGGCTTTCAGGCCAGCTAGGTCTTTGGCTGCTGGCCCCTTTCATTTGGGAGCTATTGCTGGACGTTTGGCATGTTGGCCGGAGAGTGCTTCTCGGGCCGCCAACTGCAACCTTGCAGGTACCTCCAAGGTTCCCCGCCCAGCGAAAGCCCCCAGACCCAAATTGAGAGGGGCTGCTTGTGGGCCCCCTGGGGGGCTTTCAGGCCAGCTAGGTCTTTGGCTGCTGGCCCCTTTCGTTTGGGAGCTATTGCTGGACGTTTGGCATGTTGGCCGGAGAGTGCTTCTTGGGCCGCGAACTGCAACCCCACACGTACCTCCAAGGTTCCCCGCCCAGCGAAAGCCCCCAGACCCAAATTGAGAGGGGCTGCTTGTGGGCCCCCTGGGGGGCTTTCAGGCCAGCTAGGTCTTTGGCTGCTGGCCCCTTTCGTTTGGGAGCTATTGCTGGACGTTTGGCATGTTGGCCTTAGAGTGCTTTTCGGGCTGCGAACTGCAACCTTGCAGGTACCTCCAAGGTTCCCTGCCCAGCGAAAGCCCCCAGACCCAAATTGAGAGGGGCTGCTTGTGGGCCCCATGGGGGGCTTTCAGGCCAGCTAGGTCTTTGGCTGCTGGCCCCTTTCGTTTGGGAGCTATTGCTGGACGTTTGGCATGTTGGCCGGAGAGTGCTTCTCGGGCCGCCAACTGCAACCTTGCAGGTACCTCCAAGGTTCCCCGCCCAGCGAAAGCCCCCAGACCCAAATTGAGAGGGGCTGCTTGTGGGCCCCCTGGGGGGCTTTCAGGCCAGCTAGGTCTTTGGCTGCTGGCCCCTTTCGTTTGGGAGCTATTGCTGGACGTTTGGCATGTTGTCCGGAGAGTGCTTCTCAGGCCGCGAAATGCAACCTTGCAGGTACCTCCAAGGTTCCCCGCCCAGCGAAAGCCCCCAGACCCAAATTGAGAGGGGCTGCTTGTGGGCCCCCTGGGGGGCTTTCAGGCCAGCTAGGTCTTTGGCTGCTGGCCCCTTTCGTTTGGGAGCTATTGCTGGACGTTTGGCATGTTGGCCGGAGAGTGCTTCTCGGGCCGCCAACTGCAACCCCACAGGTACCTCCAAGGTTCCCCGCCCAGCGAAAGCCCCCAGACCCAAATTGAGAGGGGCTGCTTGTGGGCCCCCTGGGGGGCTTTCAGGCCAGCTAGGTCTTTGGCTGCTGGCCCCTTTCGTTTGGGAGCTATTGCTGGACGTTTGGCATGTTGGCCGGAGAGTGCTTTTCGGGCTGCGAAATGCAACCCCACAGGTACCTCCAAGGTTCCCCGCCCAGCGAAAGCCCCCAGACCCAAATTGAGAGGGGCTGCTTGTGGGCCCCCTGGGGGGCTTTCAGGCCAGCTAGGTCTTTGGCTGCTGGCCCCGTTCGTTTGGGAGCTATTGCTGGACGTTTGGCATGTTGGCCGGAGAGTGCTTCTCCGGCCGCGAACTGCAACCTTGCAGGTACCTCCAAGGTTCCCCGCCCAGCGAAAGCCCCCACACCCAAATTGAGAGGGGCTGCTTGTGGGCCCCCTGGGGCGCTTTCAGGCCAGCTAGGTCTTTGGCTGCTGGCCCCTTTCGTTTGGGAGCTATTGCTGGACGTTTGGCATGTTGGCCGGAGAGTGCTTCTCGGGCCGCCAACTGCAACC